>NC_074684.1:43768900-43976400 GCF_029448725.1 Salvelinus fontinalis | reverse complement strand
TTGTTGTTGCTGTTGTTGTTGTTGTTCTGTGAGAGCTTCCTAACTTCATTTCCCTAAAACGAAAGTGTCTGTTTTCCAAGAAACTTCATGTATACTAATACTCCCACTCATACAGATTCCTTGCGGCAGTAAGCCTCCACTAATGCCCATTTCTGGAACAGTCTCTGATAGAATTAGCATATTGTGTGTTTAGAGGGATTAAAAACTAAACACAGAAACATTTAAAGTGTGGAAGCTGCGTTCATGGGAGCGACCGACCCTGAACAACGTTAAAAAGTCTGGGGGAAAAAAATGGAGACCGAGGTTGGGAGGGAGGAAGGGAGGGAGGAAACCAGGGTGTTAGGGCCCATCTTTTGGCTATTTCCTCAGTATTAAAGAAGATGACATCAATCTGCCAGGTCGGGATGGTATGATTATGGAAATAAGATTCAGCTCTTTAGGTAAAACATGACTTTTAACGACCCTCCCTTTTCCTCTCTTATACAGTCTTAGTCAGCGCAGAGGTCAGCAATTTTCAGACGTTTTTTTCTCTCTCTCTCTCTCCATCGTAATAAAAAGAGAATCAGGACTTTTCAAATGACTTCCATCGGGATGTAATGGATACTATTGATCCTGGAATCTCCATTAAAATGTTTTACAGAGAAGAACACAGACACTGGTGTCTATAATGAGAGACAGTATGGGGTCCACTAGTATCTATAATGAGAGACAGTATGGGGTCCACTAGTATCTATAATGAGAGACAGTATGGGGTCTACTAGTATCTATAATGAGAGACAGTATGGGGTCTACTAGTATCTATAATGAGAGACAGTATGGGGTCTACTAGTATCTATAATGAGAGACAGTATGGGGTCTACTAGTATCTATAATGAGAGACAGTATGGGGTCTACTAGTATCTATAATGAGAGACAGTATGGGGTCTACTGGTATCTATAATGAGAGACAGTATGGGGTCTACTAGTATCTATAATGAGAGACAGTATGGGGTCCACTAGTATCTATAATGAGAGACAGTATGGGGTCTACTAGTATCTATAATGAGAGACAGTATGGGGTCTACTAGTATCTATAATGAGAGACAGTATGGGGTCTACTAGTATCTATAATGAGAGACAGTATGGGGTCTACTAGTATCTATAATGAGAGACAGTATGGGGTCTACTGGTATCTATAATGAGAGACAGTATGGGGTCTACTAGTATCTATAATGAGAGACAGTATGGGGTCCACTAGTATCTATAATGAGAGACAGTATGGGGTCTACTAGTATCTATAATGAGAGACAGTATGGGGTCCACTGGTATCTATAATGAGACAGTATGGGGTCCACTGGTATCTATAATGAGAGACAGTATGGGGTCCACTAGTATCTATAATGAGAGACAGTATGGGGTCCACTAGTATCTATAATGAGAGACAGTATGGGGTCTACTAGTATCTATAATGAGAGACAGTATGGGGTCCACTAGTATCTATAATGAGAGACAGTATGGGGTCTACTAGTATCTATAATGAGAGACAGTATGGGGTCCACTGGTATCTATAATGAGACAGTATGGGGTCCACTGGTATCTATAATGAGAGACAGTATGGGGTCCACTAGTATCTATAATGAGAGACAGTATGGGGTCCACTAGTATCTATAATGAGAGACAGTATGGGGTCCACTGGTATCTATAATGAGAGACAGTATGGGGTCCACTGGTATCTATAATGAGAGACAGTATGGGGTCCACTGGTATCTATAATGAGAGACAGTATGGGGTCTACTGGTATCTATAATGAGAGACAGTATGGGGTCTACTGGTATCTATAATGAGAGACAGTATGGGTCCACTGGTATCTATAATGAGAGACAGTATGGGGTCCACTGGTATCTATAATGAGAGACAGTATGGGGTCTACTGGTATCTATAATGAGAGACAGTATGGGTCCACTGGTATCTATAATGAGAGACAGTATGGGGTCCACTGGTATCTATAATGAGAGACAGTATGGGGTCCACTAGTATCTATAATGAGAGACAGTATGGGGTCCACTGGTATCTATAATGAGAGACAGTATGGGGTCCACTGGTTCTATAATACTCAGACTGCTAGACATGTCATGGTAGATGGCAATGTTTCACCTCTTCCAATCCAATGGGGTCACGTCACATCTTTCCTGATTGGTGGGATTGTGATGTTGCAGACTCACTGTGACCCACGTATGGCCCGCTATCAGTAATGAATTGCCCGCTATCAGTAATCAATGGCCCTCTATCAGTAATCAATGGCCCTCTATCAGTAATCAATGGCCTGCTATCAGTAATCAATGGCCCGCTATCAGTAATGAATTGCCCGCTATCAGTAATCAGTGGCCCGCTATCAGTAATCAATGGCCCGCTATCAGTAATCAATGGCCCGCTATCAGTAATCAATGGCCCGATATCAGTAATCAATGGTCCGCTATCAGTAATCAATGGCCCACTATCAGTAATCAATGGCCCGCTATCAGTAATCAATAGCCCGCTATCAGTAATCAATAGCCCGCTATCAGTAATCAATGGCCCGCTATCAGTAATCAATGGCCCGCTATCAGTAATCAATGGCCCGCTATCAGTAAATAATGGCCCGCTATCAGTAATCAATGGACCGCTATCAGTAATCAATGGCCCACTATCAGTAATCAATGGCCCGCTATCAGTAATCAATGGCCCGCTATCAGTAATCAATGGCCCGCTATCAGTAATTAATGGCCCGCTATCAGTAATCAATGGCCCGCTATCAGTAATCAATGGCCCACTATCAGTAATCAATGGCCCGCTATCAGTAATCAATGGCCCGCTATCAGTAATCAATGGCCCGCTATCAGTAATTAATGGCCCGCTATCAGTAATCAATGGCCCGCTATCAGTAATCAATGGCCCACTATCAGTAATCAATGGCCCGCTATCAGTAATCAATGGCCCGCTATCAGTAATCAATGGCCCGCTATCAGTAATCAATGGCCCACTATCAGTAATCAATGGCCCGCTATCAGTAGTCAATGGTCCGCTATCAGTAATCAATGGCCCGCTATCAGTAATCAATGGCCTGCTATCAGTAATCAATGGTCCGCTATCAGTAATCAATGGCCCGCTATCAGTAATCAATGGCCCGCTATCAGTAATTAATGGCCCGCTATCAGTAATCAATGGCCCGCTATCAGTAATCAATGGCCCGCTATCAGTAATCAATGGCCCACTATCAGTAATCAATGGCCCACTATCAGTAATCAATGGCCCGCTAGTCGTTTTGTTCATCGGCGTTAGAGTGGCATGTCCCATGTTGGTCGATTAAATGTTGTTTTTCTGTTAGTGGCTTCAGCTGCCGACATTTTGACATCTGCTTGCCTACAAGTCACGAATTTTGCTAATCCCCTAGATCCTTTGTCAGTGCTCTGTATGGATGTGGGCAAGATGTGTGAGGATATCCTAAAGCCTACAGTTACAGCGATGATATGACCCCAAGACAATCAGACACTGAACACATCAGCAACTATTGACACTTGTCCGATTCTTATCGACATCATATTCCATTCGATTATCTACTATGGCAACTTAGACCCAATGGAAACCATCTCCCTCCATTAGCGTCTGTCCTGGTGGAAGCAATCGTGTCAGGGTAGCTTTCAGGGTAGCTGGAAAGACAGACAGGTCTTTGGCAGGTGGTTCGACGGCAGGGTAGCTGTCAGGGTAGCTGGACAGACAGACGGATCTCTGGCAGGATGTTGGACGGCAGGTCACCACTTTGTTCTAATGAAATGAAGAAGTAGACGGCCCATTAGCTATGGGCCCTGATGGATGAGGAGGTGTGTGTGTGTGTGTGTGTGTGTGTGTGTGTGTGTGTGTGTGTGTGTGTGTGTGTGTGTGTGTGTGTGTGTGTGTGAGTGTGTGTGTGAGTGTGAGTGTGAGTGTGTGTGTGTGTGTGTGGGTGTGGTGTGGTGTGTGCTTGTCTCCTTCCATGGCTCCCTCCGCAGGACCACGAGTGTCCGCCGGTCCTCCTGTTGCGTGTCACTGCCAGAAGACGTCTGGTGGAGCTGTAATTGACCCCTGACCCGGGTAAATCCCAATTTAGGCAGCGCCTCTGGTCGGCCTGGCAACAGGGAACAATATCCGTGATTTGCGGATGGATTTGGGAGCAAGCGACGAGCGGACACGAGGCGAGCGGATCAGGAGATGTCTATCTGAGTTCAGGCACTACATTCCAAATCGCACCCTATCGAATACTTCACCGGTGCACTACTTTTGACCAGAACACCTTGGTAGTAGTGCACTATAAAGGGAATAGGGCGCCATTTGGAATAAAGCCTAGGGCTGTTTTTTCTCAGATTGTCTCGTAGACCAAAGCTGGTCTTGATTGATAAGAAACAGAAACGTATTGTATCTATCTGCACAAAAGACTGAAGTGGACGACGTTGACGAAGAAGAACATAGCCTAGATGTTATCATGGACAGCTGTCCACGCCTCTTCTTATCCCTCTCTTTTGGGCTGTTGGTTCCTATTCATTTAAGAAGTGAGGAAATTGGATACTCGTTTAGAAGTGAGGAGATTACAGAAGTGAGACGACCATCTCCCGTGACAGTATCAGCGTCTGATGAGTTGCGTTCGGTTTGAAACCAGACTTGGTGCTATTTTGCTTAAAGACACAGGCTCAGGGAGGGGTTCTTTGAAACTGGAGCGAGACGGGGGTGGGGGGGGTGGGGGGGGGGGGGACTCTTTTTGAGCATAACTGCACAGATACGATATGAGCCGCAGAACAACTGAATAATGTTCTGAAACACTTCTCCCCTGTGTCTTCCTCATGGTACTGATTCCATTATCCTCTATACCATCCATGGAACTCCCTCAGGACTGGGTGGGGTGGGGGGGGGACCGGGGGGGGGGGGGGGGGGGGGGTGCCAGTCTGACTTCCATATAAAATAGGCCTACAAGTTTAGGTTTGTGTGGGACACAGCCTCCTTAGTTCACCACAACCCCAAACTATCATCCTTAGTTCACCACAACCCAAACTATCATCCTTAGTTCACCACAACCCCAAACTATCCTCCTTAGTTCACCACAAACCCCAAACCATCCTCCTTAGTTCACCACAACCCCAAACTATCCTCCTTAGTTCACCACAACCCCAAACCATCCTCCTTAGTTCACCACAAACCCCAAACTATCATCCTTAGTTCACCACAACCCCAAACTATCATCCTTAGTTCACCACAAACCTAAACTATCCTCCTTAGTTCACCACAACCCCAAACTATCCTCCTTAGTTCACCACAACCCCAAACTATCCTCCTTAGTTCACCACAACCCCAAACTATCATCCTTAGTTCACCACAAACCCCAAACTATCCTCCTTAGTTCACCACAAACCCCAAACTATCATCCTTAGTTCACCACAAACCCCCAACTATCATCCTTAGTTCACCACAACCCCAAACTATCCTCCTTAGTTCACAACAAACCTAAACTATCCTCCTTAGTTCACCACAAACCCAAACTATCCTCCTTAGTTCACCACAAACCTAAACTATCCTCCTTAGTTCACCACAAACCCAAACTATCCTCCTTAGTTCACCACAAACCTAAACTATCCTCCTTAGTTCACCACAAACCTAAACTATCCTCCTTAGTTCACCACAAACCCAAACTATCCTCCTTAGTTCACCACAAACCTAAACTATCCTCCTTAGTTCACCACAAACCCAAACTATCCTCCTTAGTTCACCACAAACCTAAACTATCCTCCTTAGTTCACCACAAACCTAAACTATCCTCCTTAGTTCACCACAAACCCAAACTATCCTCCTTAGTTCACCACAAACCTAAACTATCCTCCTTAGTTCACCACAAACCTAAACTATCCTCCTTAGTTCACCACAACCCCAAACTATCCTCCTTAGTTCACCACAGCCTTAAACGATCCTACTTATGTCTTCCATAACTCAGCCTGCCGTACTAGGCTTGCACTCCACTGGTTGTTGTCTTTCTCCTGCACACTGACAGACTGAGCCAGAGCATGACGTTACCCCCGTTCCTTCTCCTCCCCCTTCCTCCCTGGCCACCCCGTACCTCTCCCGCTGCCAAAGCCTACTCATAAATCAGTAGAGAAATGCATATTATTTGCTATCAAACTTCCCCAGCTGTTTGAAGCAAAGCTCTGATGAGTAATGACCAACAGAAATAAACTGTCATGCTCAAAGCATCATTCAGACACACGTGTCTGTTGGCAAACACACACGTGAAAACACAGCGTGAGCTTCGAAAGTAACAAGAGCCTTGAAGTTAAAAAAAAAAAAAAAGCCTTGAGACTTATCTGTTGCAGAGAGACTTTTAGCCACAAGCCATATGTTCAAAGTCATAAAGGCCAAACGTAGAAGAAAAAAAAGAAGGTTCCAGAGCTCTACGACTGGATTCACTGTAACACAACTAGGAAGGTGACAGAACTGTACTTGAAGCTGGACTGTACTTGTAACGACTACATAATATTGTCATGACTAACCTGGTTGCCAGTCTACATAATATTGTCATGACTAACCTGGTTGCTAGTCTACATAATATTGTCATGACTAGCCTGGTTGCCAGTCTACATAATATTGTCATGACTAGCCTGGTTGCCAGTCTACATAATATTGTCATGACTAACCTGGTTGCCAGTCTACATAATATTGTCATGACTAACCTGCTGCCAGTCTACATAATATTGTCATGACTAGCCTGGTTGCCAGTCTACATAATATTGTCATGACTAACCTGGTTGCCAGTCTACATAATATTGTCATGACTAACCTGCTGCCAGTCTACATAATATTGTCATGACTAGCCTGGTTGCCAGTCTACATAATATTGTCATGACTAGCCTGGTTGCCAGTCTACATAATATTGGCATGACTAAACAGACTGGTACCCAGACTATAATATTGGCATGACTAACCTGGTTGCCAGTCTACATAATATTGTCATGACTAGCCTGGTTGCCAGTCTACATAATATTGGCATGACTAAACAGACTGGTACCCAGACTATAATATTGTCATGACTAACCTGGTTGCTAGTCTACATAATATTGTCATGACTAGCCTGGTTGCCAGTCTACATAATATTGTCATGACTAACCTGGTTGCCAGTCTACATAATATTGTCATGACTAACCTGGTTGCCAGTCTACATAATATTGTCATGACTAACCTGGTTGCTAGTCTACATCATATTGTCATGACTAGCCTGGTTGCCAGTCTACATAATATTGTCATGATTAACCTGGTTGCTAGTCTACATTATTTGTCATGACTAGCCTGGTTGCCAGTCTACATGATATTGTCATGACTAACCTGGTTGCCAGTCTACATAATATTGTCATGACTAGCCTGCTTGCCAGTCTACATAATATTGTCATGACTAACCTGATTGCCAGTCTACATAATATTGTCATGACTAACCTGGTTGCCAGTCTACATAATATTGTCATGATTAACCTGGTTACCAGTCTATATAATATTGTCATGACTAGCCTGGTTGCCAGTCTACATAATATTGTCATGACTAGCCTGGTTGCCAGTCTACATCATACTGTCATGACTAGCTTGGTTGCCAGTCTACATAATATTGGCATGACTAACCTGGTTGCCAGTCTACATAATATTGGCATGACTAAACAGACTGGTACCCAGACTAGCCCATGACCAAATATGGGACTAAAAATACTTCAATCCTATACTGCATTCCACCGTCTGTTACCTATCCATCAATCATCAATGTGTGTAGATACAGGTTGGTTTGTTGCCACGTCCTTAGAGAGGTCTGAATTATCATGAATATTAAATATCTGTAAAAAAATATATCTACACTAAATATATGTAAAAATATATCTACACTAAATATATGTGAAAATATATCTACCCTAAATATATGTGAAAATATATCTACACTAAATATCTGTGAAAATATATCTAAACTAAATATTTGTGAAAATATAACTACGCTAAATATCTGTGAAAATATATCTACATATATCTACACACACACACAAAGTGAGGTGCATATCTTTTGTTTTGATATATCTCTTCTGTAGTTCATTACGTAAATCTGAAACCAGTGATTCTATAGGATTCACACTGCTGAGATGTATTTCTTCTTCTGATAAGTGAGATACTGTATGAAAATATGTGTGTGTGTGTGTGTGTGTGTGTGTGTGTGTGTGTGTGTGTGTGTGTGTGTGTGTGTGTGTGTGTGTGTGTGTGTGTGTGTGTGTGTGTGTGTGTGTGTGTGTGTGTGTGTGTTACAAATATCCAGCCAACCAGTGCAGAACTCTGGTATAACAACATAATTGAACAGTGGCTGTCCTCTTGTGGACATTATAGTGAAGTTCTCACTCAGAAAATCAAATATTTTTGCAAAAGCTCGTTCTCACTCAGAAAATTTAATATTATGGCAAATGCTAAAGAGACCACAGGAGGCTGCTGAAGGGAGTACGGCTCATAATAATGGCAGGAACGGAACAAATGTTGTATTTTTCCCACCTTTATTTAACAAGTTGAAAGCCAGTTGAAAACAAGTTCTCATTTACAACCGTGACCTGGTCAAGATAAAGCAAAGCAGTGAGACAAAAACAACAACACAGAGTTACACATAAACAAACGTACCGTCAAATTAACAATAGAAGACTCGATGTACAGTGTGTGCAAATGTAGAAGAGTAGGGAGGTAAGGCAACAAATAGGCCATAGAGGCGAAATAATAACAATTTAGCATTAACTCTGGAGTGATAGATGTGCAGATGATCATGTGCAAGTAGAGATACTGAGGTGCAAAAGAGCAAGAGGATAAGTAACAATATTGGGATGAGGTAGTTGGCTGGGCTATTTACAGATTGGCTGTGTACAGGTACAATGATCGGTAAGCTGCTCTGACAGCTGATGCTTAAAGTTAAAGAGGGAGATATAAGACTCCAGCTTTAGTGATTTTTGCAATTCGTTAGAGTCATTGGCAGCAGAGAACTGGAAGGAAAGGCGGCCAAAGGAAGTGTTGGCATTGGGGGTGACCAGTGAAATATACCTGCTGGAGCGCGTGCTACGGGTGGGTGTTGCTATGGTGACCAGTGAGCTGAGCTAAGGCGGGCTTTACCTAGCAAATACTTATAGATGACCTGGAGCCAGTGGGTTTGGTGACGAATATGTAGTGAGGGCCAGCCAACGAGAGCATACAGGTCGCAGTGGTGGGTAGTATATGGAGCTTTGGTGACAAAACGGATGGCACTGTGATAGACTGCATCCAATTTGCTGAGTAGAGTGTTGGAGGCTATTTTGTAAATGATATTGCCAAAGTCGAGGATCGGTAGGATAGTCAGTTTTACGAGGGTATGTTTGGCAACATGAGTGAAGGAGGCTTTGTTGAGAAATAGGAAGCCGATTCTAGATTTCATTTTGGATTGGAGATGCTTAATGTGAGTCTGGAAGGAGAGTTTACAGTCTAACCAGACACCTAGGTATTTGTAGTTGTCCACATATTCTAGGTCAGAACCTTCCAGAGTAGTGATGCTAGTCGGGCAGGCGGGTGCGGGCAGCAATCGGTTGAAGCATGCACTTAGTTTTACTAGCATTTAAAAGCAGTTGGAGGCCATGGAAGGAGTGGTGTATGGCATTGAATCTCATTTGGAGGTTTGTTAGCACAGTGTCCAAAGAAGGGCCAGATGTATACAGAATGGTGTCGTCTGCGTAGAGGTGGATCAGAGAATCACCAGCAGCAAGAGTGACATCATTGATATATACAGAAAAAAGAGTCGGCCTGAGAATTGAACCCTGTGGCACCCCCATAGAGACTGTCAGAGGTCCAGACAACACGCTCTCTGATTTGACACACTGAACTCTATCTGAGAAGTAGTTGGTGAACCAGGCGAAGCAGTCATTTGAGAAGCCATGGCTATTGAGTCTGCCGATAAGAATGCGGTGATTGACAGAGTCGAAAGCCTTGGCCAGGTCGATGAATACGGCTGCACAGTAATGTCTCTTATCGATGGCGGTTATGATATCTGAGGCTGAGGTGCACCCATGACCAGCTCGAAAACCAGGCTGCATAGTGGGGAAGGTACGGTGGAATTTGAAATGGTCGGTGATCTGTTTGTTATTAACTTGGCTTTCGAAGATTTCAGAATGGCAGGGCAGGATGGATATAGGTCTATAACAGTTTGGGTCTAGAGTGTCTCCCCCATTTAAGAGGGGGATGACCGCTGCAGCTTTCCAATCTTTGGGGATCTCAGACAATACGAGAGGTTGAACAGGCTAGTAATAGGGGTTGCAATAATTTTGTTGGATAATTTTAGAAAGAGACGGTCCAGATTGTCTTGCTGAGCTGATTTGTAGGGATCCAGATTTTGCAGCTCTTTCAGAACATCAGCTGTCGGGATTTTTGTGAAGGAGAACCGGAGAGCAACCTCTGTCCGGTGAAGTCCACAAAACATATTTACCTACAGCATGGTCAAGCAAGGTAATTATCCCGACATTTTCGGACTACTAAACAGCTATTGATTTAGAACCACGGAGAGTTACCACAAGTCGCAAAGAAAACAGGAGCTGCCTCCACTATTCCTGCACCATTTCAGCTTCAACATTTCAAGCATCATCTCACCTATGCTTAGTGACAGTGACAACTAAAAGATACCAAAAACGATTGGCTGTCCATGGTTCTGATTTCTGTGTGCGTACGTTCAATTAGAAAAACATGTTGACTCACCCTACTTGTAGAGAAATGCCAATGACGTCCTCCTCTCTTTTCTTGTTTCCTAAACATTCTATGACTCTGTCATACAGTACATACTTTATGTGTTGTTGTCCTAAGCTACCTGGCTAAAATATTTGCTCGCTAGCCTAACTTCCTTTCATGGTCAATGGTACGCCAAACCAGCTAGTTAACATTAGCATACTACATGTTGAACTTCCATCCTCTCAGGCTAGAGGCACAATGTATGAATTTATGGTCGGATCAAAATCGCCGTTATAATCATTGGCCAGAATTAAGTAAAACCACAAGTTCAGATCCCTATCTCCATCCATGGCTAATTTAGGAAAGGGAGCTAGCTAGCCACCGGATGAAGACAACACAACAAGATACAACAATGCAAGTTTTTTTCTGACGTTTGGCTTGTGATGTGATTGGTCTGAAGCCAAATCCAAACTGGTTTCTAATTTTTTTTTGTGCACTAGGACCATTCATAGCTGAGCTCACTTAGTTTAGTTCAATGCTGATTCGCTATTATACAAAAATAAAAATATCATTATACAAAAATAAAAATATCAAAGGAGGCGAAATACTCGCTAGCTTCCCTTGCATTCAATGCCACAGGCGACAACAATGTCATACTCTTTCTGGCCAGACAGCTTCAGATAGATACGCTACACATACTGAGACTGAGGGGGCGCTGTTTCGTTCGCTCGGATGCTTTAGCCGGTGAGATACATTCAGCAAATTGAAGGAAATGTATGAAACACAGAGAGACGAAAGATACATTATTTTGTATGTTTTTCTTGGTCAACTGTAAAAGAAAATCGAAGAGTGTAGAGTTGTATCTCCTTTGTTATCCATTTATAGATCGACTTTATAGATTATATTATAGATCGACTTTATAGATTATATTGTAGATCATATTATAGATCGACTTTATAGATTATATTGTAGATCGACTTCATAAATTATATTGTAGATCATATTATAGATTATATTGTAGATTATATTATAGATTATATTGTAGATTATATTATAGATCGACTTTATAGATTATATTGTAGATCATATTATAGATTATATTGTAGATTATATTGTAGATTATATTATAGATTATATTATAGATCGACTTCCAGTGAGATTCCAGGGAGAACCCTTTTTGGTTCCAGGGAGAACCCTTTTTGGTTCCAGGGAGAACCCTTTTTGGTTCCAGGGAGAACCCTTTTTAGTTCCAGGGAGAACCCTTTTTAGTTCCAGGGAGAACCCTTTTTAGTTCCAGGGAGAACCCTTTTTGGTTCCAGGGAGAACCCTTTTTAGTTCCAAGGAGAACCCTTTTTGGTTCCAGGGAGAACCCTTTTTGGTTCCAGGGAGAATCCTTTTTAGTTCCAAGGAGAACCCTTTTTGGTTCCAGGGAGAACCCTTTTTGGTTCCTAGGAGGACCCTTTTTGGTTCCTGGGAGAACCCTTTTTGGTTCCAGGGAGAACCCTTTTTGGTTCCTGGGAGAACCCTTTTTGGTTCCTGGGAGAACCCTTTTTGGTTCCTGGGAGAACCCTTTTTGGTTCCAGGGAGAACCCTTTTTGGTTCCAGGGAGAACTCTTTTTGGTTCCTGGGAGAACCCTTTTTGGCTCCAGGGAGAACCCTTTTTGGTTCCAGGGAGAACCCTTTTTAGTTCTGTGGAAAGGGTCCTACATGGAAGCCAAAAGAGTTCTCCCTGGAACCAAAAGGGGTTCTTTAAAGGGGTTTTCCTATGGGGACAGCCGAATAACCCTTTTATTCTGTGTAGGGGAACAAGGACCATAATGGGAGCTTCCCAAACGCCCTCCTATTCCCTGGTGACCATAGTCCTATGGGCCTCATCAACAGTAGTGCCCTATTTAGGGAATGGAGTGCCATTTGGGATGCACCTCATCTCTTTAGCATGACACAATACATCTGACTCACACACAGATGCCTCACAGTGAGCAGAGAGTAGGTGTGTCGGGGATTATACATCCAGCATCATGACATGCTTTTACTTCAGTCGATTTGAATTCCAATGTACTCTGAGCTCCCAGGTAAAATAAGGAATACAAAAATATATTTTTCAAAGAGCAATTCATTACAATGTAATTACTTGTAGTGCTCATTGTAAATATAATCCAGTGTGATGCTTCAATCAAGATAAATGACAGTATGTTTTTTCACTATAGCCCCATTAGGGAGAATATGTGAGACACGAATCAAGAGACTGCAGATGACGTGGCATTTCTGCTATCGATGTTCAAATAGGCTACAAGCACTAATATGCGCGCACAAGGGAAGGCTCGTTCACGCTTGCGAGCGCTAGCCCCCCGCGCGCGTACACAAACACACACACACACACGGCGAAGGGGGAGTGTCATTGTTGACCCAATGGTTTTACTGGCTCTGGTGGGAGGCTACTCGCTCTGAAAGGAGGGATGAGAGGAGGTTAGGCGGAAAAATAGGAAACCGGTGGATGTCCGTGAATAGTAAGTAAATCAATGCAACCGCAGGACTATTGTTATTGCGTTTTATATCAGATGAACACATGAAAAGGGTAGCCTATAGAGTACAGCTGAATATTAGACATTCACGTTCATATTTTTTAAATTCTTCTTCAGTCGCATCTGTCTAATTTTCTATTGAAACGTCATTGATTTATTGTGATGTTATTATGGCCCACAACGACATAGATGTGGTGCTCTGTGTTATCGTACTGTTATTACAGGCGTGTGCCAATACATGCTAACGCATACAGTAATTTCGATACATTGGTAAAAAAAAAATATATATATATATATATATGGCATTTCAGTTGGTTATGATGTCAGTGTGATTTCAAAATCCCCAACAGTAATTTTCATTTTGCACAAAAAACGTCCAAAAACACGCCAAATATTAGACATGGAAACAATAAATGAAGATGCCAGTCACCCTACTTTCCGTGTCCGAGTGGCTTGAGTCATTTAATTTAAATCATAAAAACAGCAGCTAATAACACAACAGGATGCAACTTTCTTATGCCTAACAAATGACATGCACAGTTGACATGCTTTCTCCATCCTGTCCCTAGGCAAAACCCCTCAGGCTCCCCGACAGACTGATATGTCATTGGACCAATGGGGTGTTGACAATGCAGGCGCAGAGGTTGACCAGGTGAGATGTAAGACCCGCCCACTGTGTGTTCTACTTCACCTGCAGAGGAACAGGAATCTGTAGAAGAAAAAAAAAGACCCCAACAATTCTGCTGAATCAAAATCAACTGAAGTGATTTAAAGAAAATGGCGGAAAATCTAACAAATGGGTACTGGTAGTGAATGCCACTACAAACCACCTCAACCTTCCCCTTGAGAGAGGATTGCACCTCCTGCTGATTCCTTGACATCTGGCAGATTCTTTTCTTAGATCTCATGTATTTGGTACATTGCAATCAACCCCAGGCGTCCTGCTGGCCCACCAACCCATTAGACCAAGAGGACATCCAGGCGTCCTGCTGACTCACCAACCCATTAGACCAAAGGTCAGAGGGCAACATCAGAGTTAGCTTAGGGTTACAACATCAGGACTTACAAGTCTCAGTAAGGGTTATCTCTTCAAGAGAGTGGGATTCCAAATCACCTCTGAAACACAGTTCCACAGCTCTGATCCCTCCCTTCTCTGCGCCCGCTGAGAGGAGGTACCTGTCTGTCTCTTCATTTTCCTGTCTCTGTCTGAGAGAGACCCAAGAGCCAGAGTCCCACCGTTTGGGTCTCTCTCTCCTCTTTCTCTGTCTGGGGAGAACCTGGTCTGCACCTTTCCGCCCTGCTAAGTAGGGGGAACTATAGCAGGCACCATGGGGTGTGGTGGCAGCAGGACTGATGTTCTGGAGCCCAGGTACCTGGAGAGCTGGACCAAGGAGACAGAGTCTACCTGGCTGACTAGTACAGACACAGACATCCCACTCTCCTCCATACAGAGTATGGATATCCCTTCTGAGAATTCATCGGAAAGCTTCGTCTCTGAGAAAACCATCACACCTGGTAAGAGAACATACCTGGTTCGGCTTTAGGCTGCATCTGAAACGCCATTCTATTTGCTATATAGATCTCTGGTCCAAAGTACTGCACTATGTACAGTAGGGCACACGTGTCAAACTCCTTCCACAGAGAAGCCGAGTGTCTGCAGGTTTTCACTCCTCACTTAAGGTCAGTGATTAGTTAGGAACTCCCCTCACCTGGTTATCTAGGTCAGTGATTAGTTAGGAACTCCCCTCACCTGGTTGTCTAGGTCACTGATTAGTCAGGAACTCCCCTCACCTGGTTGTCTAGGTCACTGATTAGTTAGGAACTCCCCTCACCTGGTTGTCTAGGTCACTGATTAGTTAGGAACTCCCCTCACCTGGTTGTCTAGGTCACTGATTAGTAAGGAACTCCCCTCACCTGGTTGTCTAGGTCAGTGATTAGTTAGGAACTCCCCTCACCTGGTTGTCTAGGTCACTGATTAGTAAGGAACTCCCCTCACCTGGTTGTCTAGGTCAGTGATTAGTTAGGAACTCCCCTCACCTGGTTGTCTAGGTCACTGATTAGTTAGGAACTCCCCTCACCTGGTTGTCTAGGTCACTGATTAGTTAGGAACTCCCCTCACCTGGTTGTCTAGGTCACTGATTAGTTAGGAACTCCCCTCACCTGGTTGTTTCACTGATTAGTTAGGAACTCCCCTCACCTGGTTGTCTAGGTCACTGATTATTAAGGAACTCCCCTCACCTGGTTGTCTAGGTCTTAATTGAAAGGAAAAACCTAAATCCAGCAGACACTAGGCCCTCTGTGGAATGAGTTTGAAGCCAGCAAAGATTGAAAACATTGCCAAAGGGCCTCCAGTTGCCATGGAAATAGTAAGTATTTTAGTGGTCACTAAGGGAGATCCATTATCATGTGTAACAAGAAAACAATGTTTAGGCTGCATGACTCATTCACTTAGTGCAGATGTGACTAACCCATGCACCGAGTACTGGTGTTTCAACTAGCTCTCACAGTCTCACGTCAGAATTTGACGTTCATCCGTGTTTCTCAAACGTCAAATTTCAAAGTGTTTAAGGTTAAGTTTAGGAATTAAATACGAAAATCTTAAGGTTAGGCATTAACTACGAATGGTTAAGGGTAAGTGTTAAGGTTTGGGATAAACTTAAAACAAAAATGCAAAAAAACAACTTTCTCTTTCTGGATTTGAACGTTTCTGGATTTTAGCAACAGAAGCAGAGGTAGATGCTTATGCCCATCTGCCATCCCTGGCAAAACTGAAACCTACTTGAATTTAACAGCGCTCACTGTTGCCCCTAGTGGCCGGTTTCCACATCATCTCCCGACTTCCTCAGACATGGATGGACGTCGAATACTGACTTGTAATCACAGGTGACCTGGCTGCGTATTTGTTGAAAATTAACTTTTTCTCAACAATAACAAAAAAATGTACGCTGCCCCTTTGTATCTCTCATTTCACATAGTCAGTGGTGAATCTGCCGACATGAGCGATACAGTAGCCTATGCTTGTGATGGGTTCCTATTTACAAACACCAGAGAAAAACATTGAATCCACGGAGTAAAAAGTTTTTTGTTGATGCATTATCTCTGAGTCTAAACCTTGGAGCTAGTTGTAGTCCTTCATTTTATTTTTCTCCTCTGAACAGGGACTGATTTAGACCTGGGACACCAGGTGGGTGATTCCCCTGTAATCAGGGACTGATTTAGACCTGGGACACCAGGTGGGTGATTCTCCTCTAATCAGGGACTGATTTAGACCTGGGACACCAAGTGGGTGATTCTCCTCTAATCAGGACTGATTTAGACCTGGGACACCAGGTGGGTGATTCCCCTCTAATCAGGGACTGATTTAGACCTGGGACACCAGGTGGGTGATTTTCCTCTAATCAGGGACTGATTTAGACCTGGGACACCAGGTGGGTGATTCCCCTCTAATCAGGGACTGATTTAGACCTGGGACACCAGGTGGGTGATTTCCCTCTAATCAGGGACTGATTTAGACCTGGGACACCAGGTGGGTGATTCCCCTCTGAACAGGGACTGATTTAGACCTGGGACACCAGGTGGGTGATTCCCCTCTAATCAGGGACTGATTTAGACCTGGGACACCAGGTGGGCGATTCCCCTCTAATCAGGGACTGATTTAGACCTGGGACACCAGGTGGGTGATTCACCTCTAATCAGGGACTGATTTAGACCTGGGACACCAGGTGGGTGATTCCCCTCTAATCAGGGACCGATTTAGACCTGGGACACCAGGTGGGTGTAATTAATTATCAGGTAGAAACGAAAACCAGCAGGCTCCGGACCTTGTAGGGTAAGATTTGAATACGCCTGAGGTTTGAGTGCAATCACTGCACCCAGAACCCAATCAACACCCGAGATTAGAGTGTAATATTATACCTTTATTTAACTAGGCCAATCAGTTAAGAACAAATTCTTATTTACAATGGCAGCCAACACAGGCTAAACCCAGACGACGCTGGGCCAATTGTGCACCGCCCTATGGGACTCCCGATCACGGCCAGTTGTGACACAGCCTGGAGTCGAACCAGGGTGTCTGTAGTGATGCCTCTAGCACTGAGATCGCTGTGCCACTTGGGAGCCGACTGCACCTGTCACAAGAGACTGGTAGATAAAGGGGGACATTAATGGTGTTTTCTTCTAGATGCAGATTTCTTTGAAGACGGCTTGCCTGCCCCAGCCCAGGCCTATCTGCAGGTGTGCTCTGACATGTCTGAAGCAGGACTGAACAATGTAAAGGCGAGTGCCCATCCTGCAATACTGCCCTCCCTCCACCAGGCGCTTCAGCCCTCACCTGTCACAGTACAGAGAAGGAGCGTCCTACGCACTGAGGAAATAGTAAGTCAATTCTATCACTGAGGGAATAGTAAGTCAACTCTATCCACTGACGGAATAGTAAGTCAACTCTATCACTGAGGGAATAGTAAGTCAACTCTATCCACTGACGGAATAGTAAGTCAACTCTATCACTGAGGGAATAGTAAGTCAACTCTATCACTGAGGGAATAGTAAGTCAACTCTATCACTGAGGGAATAGTAAGTCAATGGGTGAATCTTAAAAGTATTTTCCTCGATTCTCTCTCATCTCCTTCTCAAAATGGGAACCAGCATTGGAGGAGAAGGTCCTTGTTCAAAACACACTTTTCTCTTCCCTCTGAAGTTGAAGAGGTCGAGGATGAGATTCATTGACAAAATACTTTAGATTTACCCACAATGTAATAAAGCATTCTTGTTTCGGTTAACACTTCCACCGTGAAGCATGGAGGAGGAGGTGTGATGGTGTGGGGGTGCTTTGCTGGTGACACTGTCAGTGATTTATTTAGAATTCAAGGCACGTCTTCACTACTATTGTACAATGTAGAAAATAGTAAAAAATAAAGAAAATCTGTTGAAAGAGTTGGTGTTTCCAAACTTTTGACTGGTACTGTATATACCACATATATACCACATTCATAAAGAGTTACCCTTGTCCCCCCCCCCCCCCCCCCACAGACAAAATGGCAAGACAACAGGATGTCCACTAAGCAGGTAACCATCACAGTGACACAGAGCATCAGACACGTGGACAAGAGTGGGAAGATTAAGGAGAAGTCCCTCACCACCTTCGAGGTCATGAAGCCTGTAGAAGGCCTGAAGGACGTGGCTGAAGCACGTAGTAGGAACATTAGGGAATAACACTGTGATACACTGAGGTCTGAGGGGTAACAAGGGGACAAAGCTAATGACAAAAGTGTGGTTTGGAAAGACAATGAACGCTGTGAGATAGACTGTATCGTTGAATGGACTTTACTTTGAGGGGGGAGAGAGAGACAATAATACCAAAATGCTGTTTGATGTTCACGAGGATGAAAAAGAGAGTGATTTGATTTTAGAGAGATAGAGGGTTTGAATCCGTGGCACAATTGGTCCCACTATCTTGCCTGGGACCCAGACCTGATAAGCAAGATACCTCTACGGACATGACACCAAATACTGTTAGGATGAGAGAGTTTGTGACTTTGTCTAACAAAGATTAATGCTTTTATAAACTGGGCTTGGGACCAAGATGTAAAAAAATAAAATAAAAAAATTAAAAGGTTAAGTATAACTTTGACCTGGTATGAACTGAACTGCACTGTAGCGGCTGAATGATCGGCCATATTGAAGACATAACATAAACTAATGTTCCTAAACAGAAAACGTGTCTTGAAGTAGCTAGTTTTGCAATGTACTGTATATGTTTAGTATTTCTATGGGCAACTCGTTGGGCAGTGTTTGTTTGGTCTTGATGGGATGAAAAAACGTTTTTAGAGTGCGATGTTTTACAAGAAGGTACGTCTTCTAATGAATAGGCACTTTTTTGTGAACAAAACTTTATGAACTAGCTAGTGACTTTACAAACGAGTGACTTTATTAACTAGTGACTGAATGGCTTGATTAAGAGGTCATGCCACTATATATCTAGTATATAGAGCTCTACATGAACAGAGCTTGATTCAATCAGAGAGACAATTTAGTTTCAAACGGATTGACTTGTGAAGTGTGATTATTTAAATCCTTCTTCTAGTGCAGGAATGCCCCCCCCCCCCCCCCCCCCCCCCACACACACTTTTGAAGGCCCTCAGATAAATTCCCTCCCCCCGAATTTAAATAATGAGTTCAGATTTGTTGTGGCCCCCACCCCAGTCAAAGTTTCCCATACCTGATCTATTTGATGCTTACAGTAGCATCAGCAGATTCTCAATGAAATTCTCCGAAAGTTTTAGACGAAAACTCTGTGTAGCAGACGGTGGTGAAATACATTTTTTTTTTAAATCTTCATATAATTTATACATTCTAATTCAATTGAAACAATGAATTTGTTATCAATGGCTTAGGATTTACTTGGTTTAAACAATACACAATGAATCTGATTGGTTAGAGATAAGTTTAAACAAAACACAATGAATCTGATTGGTTACAGATACGTTTAAACAAAACACAATGAATCTGATTGGTTACAGATACGTTTAAACAAAACACAATGAATCTGATTGGTTAGAGATAAGTTTAAACAAGACACAATGAATCTGATTGGTTACAGATACGTTTAAACAATACACAATGAATCTGATTGGCAAATAAGAAAAAAGCAGTTAAAGGTGAGACTTATATTCAATATCGATTGGTTGGAATACTGGTGAGTGTACAACAACAGGGTTGACTAAGCAGCATTTCAATGGTGTTTTACTAAATTACATATTGCCTCAGTGTGATTATCTTGGTACCTATTTGTACTTTTTAACGTAACAGCTTGTAAGTACACTTTGTCAGGTCATTTTGGCTTAACTCTTTGGTTCAAGTTTATGAATATGGACAGTATACATGTGTACTGAGTACTGACAATAAATCAACATATAGGGACTTATTTGTCATTTCCTTTCCTTTTTTAAGTCACTTCCTAGAATTGTTGAAATGTTTGTGCCATCTGCAGATCATTTTGGTTGGAAGTTTGTCCAGTTGGAAGACTGCTTGATTGTCCACTGGTTGATTGTCCACTGGTTGATTGTCCACTGGTTGATTGTCCACTGGTTGATTGTCCACTGGTTGATTGTCCACTGGTTGATTGTCCACTGGTTGATTGTCCACTGGTTGATTGTCCACTGGTTTATTGTCCACTGTGCATAATGTTGAACTACATTCCAGCGCATAAACATTTTGGCATTACCGGGATTACCGGGATCATAAAAGTGGATTTTTGAAGAATACACTTAAAAAAAGAGACACGTGCACCTTCAGGTACTGTAAGTGTCAAAGTAATGGCATCATCAAAAACATAGAAACGTTTATCTAGATGGATAATCATGGTGGATTGTGTAGAAATTATTAGAAAACCTTAGGGTCTGTTTGTGTGAGACTACCTGATTGACTGACTACCTGACTTGACTGACTACCTGATTACCTGACTGACTAACTACCTGACTGACTAACTACCTGACTTGACTGACTACCCGACTTGACTGACTACCTGACAGACGGACTACCTGACTTGACTGACTACCTGACAGACGGACTACCTGACTTGACTGACTACCTGACTTGACTGACTACCCGACTTGACTGACTACCTGACTGACTAACTACCTGACTTGACTGACTACCTGACAGACTGACTACCTGACTTGACTGACTACCTGACAGACTGACTACCTGACTTGACTGACTACCTGACTTGACTGACTACCCGACTTGACTGACTAACTACCTGACTGACTAACTACCTGACTTGACTGACTACCTGACAGACTGACTACCTGACTTGACTGACTACCTGACAGACTGACTACCTGACTTGACTGACTACCCGACTTGACTGACTACCTGACAGACGGACTACCTGACTTGACTGACTACCTGACTGACTAACTACCTGACTTGACTGACTACCTGACAGACTGACTACCTGACTTGACTGACTACCTGACAGACGGACTACCTGACTTGACTGACTACCTGACTTGACTGACTACCCGACTTGACTGACTACCTGACTGACTAACTACCTGACTTGACTGACTACCTGACAGACTGACTACCTGACTTGACTGACTACCTGACAGACTGACTACCTGACAGACTGACTACCTGACAGACGGACTACCTGACAGACTGACCACCTGACTTGACTGACTACCTGACAGACGGACTACCTGACTTGACTGACTACCTGACAGACGGACTACCTGACTTGACTGACTACCTGACAGACGGACTACCTGACTTGACTGACTACCTGACTGACTGACTGACTACCTGACTTGACTGACTACCTGACGGACTACCTGACTTGACTGACTACCTGACTTGACTGACTACCTGACAGACGGACTACCTGACTGACTGACGGACTACCTGACTTGACTGGCTACCTGACTTGACTGACTACATGACGGACTACCTGACTTGACGGACTACCTGACTTGACTGGCTACCTGACTGACTGACTACCTGACTTGACTGGCTACCTGCCTGACTGACTACCTGACGGACTACCTGACTGACTGACGGACTACCTGACTTGACTGGCTACCTGACTGACGGACTACCTGACTTGACTGGCTACCTGACTGACTGGCTACCTGACTTGACTGACTACCTGACGGACTACCTGACTTGACTGGCTACCTGACTTGACTGACTACCTGACGGACTACCTGCCTGACTGACTACCTGACGGACTACCTGACTTGACTGGCTACCTGACTTGACTGACTGACTGACTACCTGAGTGACTGGGGATCACCCAGTCTCCTCCCTTTCCATCCTCACAAGAAGAAACTGATCTGCCTCTGAGCCGACTCCAGCGAATCTGAGAAGAGGAGATTGACCAACGTAAATGACATTGATGTGTGTGTTGTGTACGTGGTCTCCCATACTGAAACAATATTGAGTTAAAGGGGGGACAGACAGGACAGGACCTGACAGAGACCACCCACCACAGAGTAGTTTACTGCTGTTTCCCTGCACACCATCAATATTTATCTTTGTTCAGCAGGATCTACCATGAACTGAGATGGACACTCTGGTTGAGTCCCAACCCTATTCCCTATATTATATATATATTGCACTAGGGCTTTATAGTAGTATATACACTGAGTGTACAAAACATTAGGAACACCTTCCTAATATTGAGTTGCAATCCTCCCCCACTACAAAGTGTCAAAAGCATTCCAGAGGGATGCTGGCTCATGTTGACTCAAATGCTTCCCACAGTTTGAGCTGTGTGTGTGTGTGTGTGTGTGTGTGTGTGTGTGTGTGTGTGTGTGTGTGTGTGTGTGTGTGTGTGTGTGCGTGTGTGCGTGTGTGCGTGCGTGCGTGCGTGCGTGCGTGCGTGCGTGCGTGTAAGTAAATAAATAAAACAGCAGTAAAAAGACATTTGAAAATAAGAGTAGCGAGGCTACATACAGACACCTGTTAGTCAGGCTGATTGAGGTAGTATGTACATGTAGATATGGTTAAAGTGACTATGCATATATGATAAACAGAGAGTAGCAGTAACGTAAAAAGAGGGGTTGGCAGGTGGTGGGACACAATGTAGATAAGGTTTAAAAATCCTTCTTTAACCCGTCTCCTCCCCTTCATCTACACTGATTGAAGTGGATTTTAACAAGTGACATCAATAAGAGATCATATCTTTCACCTGGATTCACCTGGTCAGTCTATGTCATGGAAAGAGCAGGTGTTCCTAATGTTTTGTCCACTCAGTGTAAGTAGTGCACTATATAGGGAGTGGGGTACCATTTGACTCTACAGACGAACAGTCACAACAGCATCCTGCCATCTTCTTATAGAAAAAAATAAGACCTTCCTTCATAAAGCCAGTGTGAGGAACCAGCTTGGCCTCTGACTATAAGACCTTCCTTCATAAAGCCAGTGTGAGGAACCAGCTTGGCCTCTGTCTGTAAGGCCTTCCTTCATAAAGCCAGTGTGAGGAACCAGCTTGGCCTCTGACTATAAGGCCTTCCTTCATAAAGCCAGTGTGAGGAACCAGCTTGGCCCCTGTCTATAAGGCCATCCTTCATAAAGCCAGTGTGAGGAACCAGCTTGGCCCCTGTCTATAAGGCCTTCCTTCATAAAGCCAGTGTGAGGAACCAGCTTGGCCCCTGTCTATAAGGCCTTCCTTCATAAAGCCAGTGTAAGGAACCAGCTTGGCCTCTGTCTGTACACAGATCAATGTAAGATAGGAAGGAAAGAAATGCTGTGATTGAAAGAAAACACATGGTTGATTAACAGGAAAGGTGAACTGGTCTTTACCCAAGCCGTGTGCAGTATTCCTGGTGTCGGTGAGTCCGTACTGGGCTCTGATGGTTAAGGGAGAGGTGTGCCAGGAGACCCATCAGTTCTCTCCAGGGGGGGTACGGCTTCCTCTCTGGCCAGGACGTATTCCTGCATCGAACCACTGGGTAAGAGGAACAACAGAGGATGGAGAAAGTGAAAACTAGTTTCACACAATCTGATGTGAGGCACAGAAGAGTGCACAACGGAATTTACCTCTTAATATCACTACAAGCTTGTTGGTCTCAAATGCTTTGTGAGTAATATCTCTGAACGACAGGCGTGGTGTTTGATAGTATGCTCATTAAAACATGACTTGATCTAGATCCACTCAGAGACGTCCCACTGAAAGGCCCACAGTACACAATCCACTCAGAGACGTCCCACTGAAAGGCCCACAGTACACAATCCACTCAGAGACGTCCCACTGAAAGGCCCGCAGTACACAATCCACTCAGAGACGTCCCACTGAAAGGCCCACAGTACACAATCCACTCAGAGACGTCCCACTGAAAGGCCCACAGTACACAATCCACTCAGAGACGTCCCACTGAAAGGCCCACAGTACACAATAACACAACATATTATTGAAGACAAGGAAGAGACAGTCTAACCTAAAACAAAATATTAAAAAAAAAAAACCTTGGACTTGTTTATGATAAACAAAACAGACAAGGAGTTCCGTGATGTCTTCACCATCCATCCATCTACGCTTTCAGGAGCGGCTGGAGAAAAAACACGAAGGTCTCGGGACCGGTTACCGCGGCAACCACCTTCCACCGCTGTTTGCTGCCGCCGACACAGGACGATGTGTTCCAAATGGCAGCCTATTGCCTTTGAAGAGCCTTAAATGGGCCTTGGTCAAAAGTAGTGCACTGCACTAGAATGACGTGTAAAAACACCTTTGATAAGCCATAGGGCTTCTCTGCATGGGGTCTACAGTCCAATTAATCGTATAATAGGGAATTCCCCTCGACCATTCCCACAAATTTGGGAAAAACAAACATTCTTTCCCCATATTTTAAATAAATAACAAAATATGCCGTAAAGCTGCTGTGTTGTTCAATGTACATGTAACCAGGTCAGAAATCCTGACCTGCCGTTCACAATGCTCCCCGTAGGGAAATAGAGCCTGCGGGGGGGGAAAGCCCGGTGTCTCTTCAAGCTATTCAGCAGCATGGGAGAGTGGGAACTGTGGGGACCCGGTGTCTCTTCAAGCTATTCAGCAGGGTGGGAGAGTGGGAAATGTGGGGACCCGGTGTCTCTTCAAGCTATTCAGCAGGGTGGGAGAGTGGGAACTGTGGGGACCCGGTGTCCAAGTAGACTACACGTAGCTATGTGTGTGGAAAATATTTCATCACATGTAAGACATTTAACTTGTTTAGTACTCTACTTGTAGCTGTACAGTCCGTGTGTAACACCACTCTCTACTTGTAACTGTACAGTCCATTTGTAACACCACTCTCTACTTGTAACTGTACAGTCTGTTTGTAACACCACTCTCTACTTGTAGCTGTACAGTCCATTTGTAACACCACTCTCGACTTGTAGCTGTACAGTCCATTTGTAACACCGCTCTCGACTTGTAGCTGTACAGTCCGTTTGTAACACCACTCTCTACTTGTAACTGTACAGTCTGTCTGTAACACCACTCTCTACTTGTAGCTGTACAGTCCGTTTGTAACACCACTCTCTACTTGTAGCTGTACAGTCTGTTTGTAACACCACTCTCTACTTGTAGCTGTACAGTCCGTTTGTAACACCACTCTCTACTTGTAGCTGTACAGTCTGTTTGTAACACCACTCTCTACTTGTAGCTGTACAGTCCGTGTGTAACACCACTCTCTACTTGTAGCTGTACAGTCCGTGTGTAACACCACTCTCTACATGTAGCTGTACAGTCCGTTTGTAACACCACTCTCTACTTGTAGCTGTACAGTCCGTTTGTAACATCACTCTCTACTTGTAGCTGTACAGTCCGTTTGTAACACCACTCTCTACTTGTAGCTGTACAGTCCGTTTGTAACACCACTCTCTACATGTAGCTGTACAGTCCGTTTGTTTGTGTTCTAGGTCTTGTGGTCGGTAGCTAGCTAGCACCTTCGTGAAAAGGGACATGAGGGAAAACCACTACCATATTAGATTTCTCTAAATAGTGAGAACGCTCGGGAGCAAGCGAATGTCGAAAAGTCATCTTTAGACATGTGGTACTTTTCTTAAAATGTAGTTTTGTAATTGTCTAAAACAAGCCGTCAACAAGAAAATGGAGATGGAAAAAGTTTTTTCTGTGATATAGATAACCACAGGTTGTTTTCCCCACAGGCGGGCAGGGCCGGGATGTTCTATCTAATAACGATCGGGACTATAGAAGACCTCACAATGGCCTCAACGGCTCCAGGCCCAGTCCTGAATGAGGTGGGCTGACGTCAACAGACACCCCACAGAGCGGCTTCAAAGACTGGTGAATAGAAGTGGTTCGTATGGCCTCTCAGGGGGATAAAAATACGACCAGGCTCAGGTGATACAGTCTTTTTTAGGGGGGGGGGGGGTGGGGGCGTGGGGGGTGCTCAGTAAGGATAAGGACGTTTCAACAGATGCTTTTCTATTCACGTTCATTTAAGCAACAGCACTTCAGTTTACATCCTTTGATTCTCACATTTATAGTCCTGACATATTAAGGCTGTGTTTACGTCGGCAACCCAGTTTTGTTCATCTTTAGATCAATTAGTTATTTTGCCAATAACTGGATTAAAACCAGGGCCGCGTTCAGCACCACACAACTTCGGCCAATTTTCAGATATAAATGTATAAATTATATAAATCAAACACCTCTCTGGTATACAGAATAAGGAATCAGGTCAGATCTAGCTCTATCTGTAGCTCTAGTTCTATATGCAGCTGTAGATCAATCTGCAGCTCTAGTTCTATCTGCTGCTCTAGTTCTACCTGCAGCTCTAGTTCTATCTGCATCTCTAGATCTATCTGCAGCTCTAGTTCTATATGCAGCTCTAGATCTATCTGCAGCTCTAGTTCTATATGCAGCTCTAGATATATCTGCAGCTCTAGTTCTATCTGCAGCTTTAGTTCTATATGCAGCTCTAGATATATCTGCAGCTCTAGTTCTATCTGCAGCTTTAGTTCTATATGCAGCTCTCGTTCTATATGCAGTTCTAGATCTATAAGAATCTCAAGATCAATCTGCAGCTCTAGTTCTGTATGCAGCTATTGTCTTGTCTACCTGCAGCTCTAGTTCTATCTGCATCTCTTGTCTTGTATATCTGCATCTGTAGATCTATCTGCAGCTCTAGTTCTATATGCAGCTCTAGTTCCATCTGCATCTCTAGTTTTATCTGCAGCTCTTGTCATGTCTACCTGCAGCTCTAGTACTATCTGCAGCTCTTGTCTTGTCTATCTGCAGCTCTAGATCAATCTCTCTCTCATTCTATCTGCAGCTCTTGTCATGTCTATCTGCATCTCTAGTTATATCTGCAGTTCTAGTTATATCTGCTTCTCTAGTCATGTCTATCTGCAGCTCTAGTTCTATCTGCATCTCTATGTCTATCTTCAGCTCTTATCTTCTATCTGTAGCTCATGTCTGCCTGCAGCTTTAGTTCTCTCTGCAACTCTAGATCTATCTGCAGCTCTCGATCTATCTGCAGCTCTAGTTCTATATGCAGCTCTAGATCTATCTGCAGCTCTAGTTCTATATGCATACAGCTCTAGATCTATCTGCAGCTCTAGATCTATCTGCAGCTCTAGTTCTATATGCAGCTCTAGATCTATCTGCAGCTCTAGATCTAGCTGCAGCTCTAAATCTATCTGCACCTCTAGTTTTAAATGCAGCACTAGATCAATCTGCATCTTTAGTTCGATCTGCAGCTCAAGTCATGTCTATCTGCATCTCTAGTTCTATCTGCATCTCTAGATCTATCTGCATCTCTAGTTCTATCTGCATCTCTAGTTATATCTGCATCTCTAGTCATGTCTATCTGCATCTCTAGTTCTATCTGCATCTCTAGTTATATCTGCAGCTCTAGTCATGTCTATCTGCATCTCTAGTTCTATCTGCATCTCTAGTTCTATCTGCATCTCTAGTTCTATCTGCATCTCTAGTCATGTCTATCTGCATCTCTAGTTCTATCTGCATCTCTAGTTCTATCTGCATCTCTAGTTCTATCTGCATCTCTAGTCATGTCTATCTGCATCTCTAGTTCTATCTGCATCTCTAGTTCTATCTGCATCTCTAGTTCTATCTGCATCTCTAGTTCTATCTGCATCTCTAGTTCTATCTGCATCTCTAGTTCTATCTGCATCTCTAGTTCTATCTGCATCTCTAGTTCTATCTCCATCTCTAGTTCTATCTGCATCTCTAGTTCTATTTGCAGCCCTAGTTATATCTGCATCTCTAGTTATATCTGCAGCTCTAGTCATGTCTATCTGCATCGCTAGTTATATCTGCAGCCCTAGTTATATATGCAGCTCTAGTTATATCTGCAGCTCTAGTTCTATCTGCATCTCTAGTTCTATCTGCATCTCTAGTCATGTCTATCTGCATCTCTAGTTATATATGCAGCTCTAGTCATATCTGCAGCTCTACTTATATCTGCAGCTCTAGTCATGTCTATCTGCATCTCTAGTTATATCTGAGCTCTTGTTATATCTGCAGCTCTAGTTCTATCTGCATCTCTAGTCATGTCTATCTGCATCTCTAGTTCTATCTGCATCTCTAGTTCTATCTGCATCTCTAGTTCTATCTGCATCTCTAGTCATGTCTATCTGCATCTCTAGTTCTATCTGCATCTCTAGTTCTATCTGCATCTCTAGTTCTATCTGCATCTCTAGTTCTATCTGCATCTCTAGTTCTATCTGCATCTCTAGTTCTATCTGCATCTCTAGTTCTATCTGCAGCCCTAGTTATATCTGCATCTCTAGTTATATCTGCAGCTCTAGTCATGTCTATCTGCATCGCTAGTTATATCTGCAGCCCTAGTTATATATGCAGCTCTAGTTATATCTGCAGCTCTAGTTCTATCTGCATCTCTAGTTCTATCTGCATCTCTAGTCATGTCTATCTGCATCTCTAGTTATATATGCAGCTCTAGTCATATCTGCAGCTCTACTTATATCTGCAGCTCTAGTCATGTCTATCTGCAGCCCTAGTTATATCTGAGCTCTTGTTATATCTGCAGCTCTAGTTCTATCTGCATCTCTAGTTCTATCTGCATCTCTAGTCATGTCTATCTGCATCTCTAGTTATATATGCAGCTCTACTTATATCTGCAGCTCTAGTTCTATCTGCATCTCTAGTTCTATCTGCATCTCTAGTCATGTCTATCTGCATCTCTAGTTCTATCTGCATCTCTAGTTCTATCTGCAGCTCTAGTCATGTCTATCTGCATCTCTAGTTCTATCTGCATCTCTAGTCATGTCTATCTGCATCCCTAGTTATATCTGCATCTCTAGTTATATCTGAGTTCTAGTTATATCTGCAGCTCTAGTCATGTCTATCTGCATCTCTAGTTATGTCTGAGCTCTAGTTATATCTGCAGCTCTAGTTCTATCTGCAGCTCTAGTCATGTCTATCTGCATCCCTAGTTATATCTGCATCTCTAGTTCTATCTGCATCTCTAGTCATGTCTATCTGCATCCCTAGTTATATCTGCATCTCTAGTTATATCTGAGTTCTAGTTATATCTGCAGCTCTAGTCATGTCTATCTGCATCTCTAGTTATGTCTGAGCTCTAGTTATATCTGCAGCTCTAGTTCTATCTGCAGCTCTAGTTCTATCTGCAGCTCTAGTCATGTCTATCTGCATCTCTAGTTCTATCTGCAGCTCTAGTCATGTCTATCTGCATCTCTAGTTATGTCTGAGCTCTAGTTCTATCTGCAGCTCTAGTCATGTCTATCTGCAGCTCTTGTAATGTACTGAACCAGTATTGGGCTGCCTGTGCTGTGTAAACGCAGTGAACGGTACGTCATTGAGTCAAAGTTATTTATATAAGCCACAAAGTGTGTGGGGAAAAATAACTTGAAATGTATAGTCTCTTTATATTCAAGAGTCCCTGGGTTTATCCCACATGATCTGATTGTCAGTATTTATTAAACTAGGAGATACAACGGTAAAGTAAATGACAGCACAACACAAGTCATAGAGGAATTTACTGTGTGGGGGGGGGGGGGGGGGGGGGGGGAATGACTTGAAGTTTTTAGTTTTCAAAAGATACTTTTCTCTTTACATTTGTCTAAGCAACAGCACTCTCCGACTGGTGAGACATAAAGGTAAGTAATGCTGTTACAGCATGAGTCAAACTGATGTAAGATACATCCCACTGGCCGAAGCAACACAGTGATGTGTTTTGAGTTATAGAATGCTTTTTGCATCATATTGAGGATGTGGCCGTTGACACTTTGCGTATTAAAAGTCCGATATCTTGAAAACTTGACTGCTGACATGCAAAATATTCCGGGATTGTATCAACAGTGGACTAACGAAAACAATACCAAAATATTCCGGGACTGTATCAACAGTGGACTAATGAAAACAATACCAAAATATTCCGGGACTGTATCAACAGTGGACTAATGAAAACAATACCAAAATATTCCGGGATTGTATCAACAGTGGACTAATGAAAACAATACCAAAATATTCCGGGATTGTATCAACAGTGGACTAATGAAAACAATACCAAAATATTCCGGGATTGTATCAACAGTGGACTAATGAAAACAATACCAAAATATTCCGGGATTGTATCAACAGTGGACTAACGAAAACAATACCAAAATATTCCGGGACTGTATCAACAGTGGACTAATGAAAACAATACCAAAATATCGTTTTTCAGTGGATTTACCCTTTAATCCTGTTCTTTCACTTTTATTTTTGGTTGAGATGGAGACCTGAATCCAACACAGAATTTGTTAACTGGTCGACAAGTTCAAATCAAATCGAACTTTATTTGTCACATGCGCCAAATACAACAAGTGTAGACTTGTGAAATGACTTGTAGTTCAAGAAGAAGAAAATATTTACCAAGTAGGCTAAAATAAAATGTAAATTGTCCGGTGGCCATTTTATGAGTTGTTCAGCAGTCTAATGTCTTGGGGGTGGAAGCTGTTGAGGAGTCTTTTGGTCCTAGACTTGTCGCTCCAGTACCGTTTGCCGCGCAGTAGCAGAGAGAACAGTATATAACTTGGTTAACAGGCTATTTAATCTGTTGCCGCGGTAATGAATTGTGTTTGGTTGTCAACGCAACCAAATCTCAACATTTGAAAGAGATCTGTCCCGCGAGTCTGGCTTTAGTTCCAGTTTGTCAGCAAAATCTATAATTCATATGTTGCGTTCAGATCTTCTTTTCAACCAGAAATCAAAGTTAATTAATAGGAATAAATCAAATAAAACTTTAAATCCACTTGAAATACAGTTTGATTTGATTTAGTCATATTCTTTCTCTTTGATTTTTGATATGGAGATGTGAACCTGACATATTTGTTTACTAACTTGTCGATTCCATCCGAAATCAACCGAAGTTTGAAAACCCAAGTTGGATCCTGGGTTGAATTTAAACAATAGCTATTGATGACTTCCCAAATGCTATACAGCCCTAAATTGTTGATACATTGATGATGTATGATTGATACAGTATGGTTACATTTCATTTGCTCTGTTAAACTTACCCTTTGGAATTACTTTGATAGCACCAGTGACTCTATTAAGTGGACATTTCTAAACTATCGTTCTCACAATAGCACATCGGTAACAGTCAGTGACAAATATCTAAGCAGTGCTGAGCAGGGCTGGGCAGGGCTTATTTAAAACCCTGGATGGGGGACCAAAGCGTGGCTGTAGATATATCATCTCTCCAGTAGGAGAGGCTGTAGATATATCATCTCTCCAGTAGGAGAGGCTGTAGATATATCATCTCTCCAGTAGGAGGTGCTGTAGTTAGATCAACTCTCCAGTAGGAGGTGCTGTAGATACATCAACTCTCCAGTAGGAGGTGCTGTAGATACATCATCTCTCCAGTAGGAGAGGCTGTAGATATATCATCTCTCCAGTAGGAGGTGCTGTAGTTAGATCAACTCTCCAGTAGGAGGTGCTGTAGTTAGATCAACTCTCCAGTAGGAGGTGCTGTAGTTAGATCAACTCTCCAGTAGGAGGTGCTGTAGATACATCAACTCTCCAGTAGGAGGTGCTGTAGACAGATCAACTCTCCAGTAGGAGGTGCTGTAGATACATCAACTCTCCAGTAGGAGGTGCTGTAGATATATCATCTCTCCAGTAGGAGGTGCTGTAGTTAGATCAACTCTCCAGTAGGAGGTGCTGTAGTTAGATCAACTCTCCAGTAGGAGGTGCTGTAGATACATCAACTCTCCAGTAGGAGGTGCTGTAGACAGATCAACTCTCCAGTAGGAGGTGCTGTAGATACATCAACTCTCCAGTAGGAGGTGCTGTAGATACATCATCTCTCCAGTAGGAGGTGCTGTAGGTACATCAACTCTCCAGTAGGAGGTGCTGTAGGTAGATCAACTCTCCAGTAGGAGGTGCTGTAGGTACATCATCTCTCCGTTTCCTGGCTAGATCAACCTTTCGGTTACTGGCCCAATGCTCTAACCTCTAGGTGTCCCCTTCTGAGTCACAAGGGGATTCGATAAACTATTAGTGTCCGTTACTATATCAACGGTGTGATGACCTAACGATTTGAATTTTGAACGTCATTACAGCCTAAATTACGTTCTTGTCATCATCGCTATGCAAACAAGGCTGATTTCCGCGACAATTTCACTGTTTGAGCAAGTTTTGTTTAGCTAATAAAATGAAAACATTAATTTGAACTACTTTTGGGTACCTTGTAAACGTTACAATATTGAAATCTATGTCTTAAACATTGCTACGTTTCGGAAATGGCAAAGAAAACTTGTAATCTGCTTGACACATTAAAGTTACTTACATTATATACTTATATGTATCTGTTGTAGGCCCATTATACAACAATTAATAATGTACAACAACAACACTAATAGACAACAACAACACTAATAGACAACAACAACACTAATAGACAACAACAACACTAATAGACAACAACAACACTAATAGACAACAACAACACTAACAGACAAACAACAACACTAATAGACAACAACAACACTAATAGACAACAACAACACTAATAGACAACAACAACACTAATAGACAAACAACAACACTAACAGACAAACAACAACACTAATAGACAACAACAACACTAATAGACAACAACAACACTAATAGACAACAACAAGACTAATAGACAACAACAACACTAATAGACAAACAACAACACTACTAGACAAACAACAACACTACTAGACAAACAACAACACTACTAGACAACAACAACACTAATAGACAACAACAACACTAATAGACAAACAACAACACTAATAGACAAACAACAACACTAATAGACAACAACAACACTAATAGACAAACAACAACACTGATAGACAACAACAACACGAATAGACAAACAACAACACTACTAGACAAACAACAACACTAATAGACAAACAACAACACTGATAGACAACAACAACACGAATAGACAAACAACAAAACTACTAGACAAACAACAACACTACTAGACAAACAACAACACTAATAGACAACAACAACACTAATAGACAACAACAACACGAATAGACAACAACAACACTAATAGACAAAGAACAACACCAAGTCAACCACACATTTGAAAGACTACAGTATATGTAATAATTGTATATACAATTTCATTGTTTACCTCAGTCAACAGCTGCGGCTCCCGTCAGTACAGCAGGCGATAGGGTGAGTACTCGGTGGTGGCCTGGAGGCTGCTGTTGTGTGCAAAGAGAATTACCTTCAGGTTGTCCTCCCAACCTTCCTTCCTGGTATCAGTGGGCAGGAACATTTCATCAGAAAAGAAGAAACATCTAAATAGCTGCTTTTATGTTGCCTCTCATTCAATGAGTTTGTGATCCTGTACAGTTTCTTCAGAAAGTATTCAGACCCATTTTGTTATGTTACAGCCTGAATTCAAAATTGATTAAATATATGTTTTTTTTCTCCGATCTAAACACAATTACCCGTAATGACAAAGTGAAAACATGTTTTTATACATTTTTACTACTGAACTTATTTAGGTTTGCCATAACAAAGGAGTTGAATAGTTATTTACTCCAGACATTTCAGTGTTTCATTTTTTATTTGTTTTTAAAAAATCATTAAAACATAATTCCATTTTGACATTTGCCAGGATTTGGCCAGGATTGTTCAGGTTTTGGTCACTAGATGTCCCCATTGCGCCTTTTTTGAACCTTTTGTTTTTCCTTGTTCTAATTATTATTTGCACCTGTGTGTCATTTCCATGTAGGTATTTAAACCCTGTGTGTTACTCAGTTCTTTGCTCAGTGTTTGTATGTTAGCACCCAGCCCCAGCCCCAGCCCCAGCCCCAGCCTCAGCCTTGCTGTGAACATATATTTCTCTTGTTGGATTTTCCAGAGGTTCTCTGGTTTTGTTCTTGTTTATTTTTTGATTAGTCTTTTGAGGTTTGTTTTCCCCTGCTGTTCTTACCAATTTGTGGATTTTCTTTGTATTTTGGAGGATATCAATTTTTTCCTCTTGGCTTTATTTTTGACGTTGTGGATTTATATTCTTTGCCTGAAGATCTTTTTATTTTATTAAACCACCATCTCTAGTACTGCTGTGTCTGCCTCATCTTCTGGGTTCTGCCGACTATTAGTGACTGTTTCTCACACCGGGTCCTGACAACATTATGGGGTATTGTTTGTTAGCAAGTGACAACAAATCTCAATTTAATCCATTTTAAATTCTGGCTGAACGTAACAAAATGTGGAAAAAGTCAAATTATATGCCAGCATAAGTTTTAAGTTCCTCGGCGTACACATCATAGACAAACTGAAATGGTCCACCCACACAAACAGTGTGGTGAAGAAGGCGCAACAGCGCCTCTTCAACCTCAGGAAGCTGAAGAAATTTGGCTTGTCACCTAAAACCCTGACAAACTTTTACAGATGCACAATCGAGAGCATCCTGTCGGGCTGTATCACCGCCTGGTATGGCAACTGCACCGCCCTCAATCGCAATGCTCTCCAGAGGGTGGTGCAGTCTGCACAACGCATCACCGGGGGCAAACTACCTGCCCTCCAAGACACCTACAACACCCGATGTCACATGAAGGCCAAAAAGATTATCAGGGACAACAACCACCTGAGCCATTGCCTGTTCACCCCGCTACCATCCAGAAGGCGAGGTCAGTTCAGGTGCATCAAAGCTGGGACCGAGAGACTGAAAAACAGCTTCTATCTCAAGGCCATCAGACTGCTAGACAGCCATCATTAGAGAGAGACTGATGCCTACATACAGACTTGAAATCATTGGTCACTTAAATGGATCACTAGTCACTTTAATAATGCCACTTTAATAATGTTTACATATCTTACATTACTCATCTCATATGTATATACTGTACCTTATATATATTGCACCATGGCTATGCTGCTCATCTATATATTTATATGTACATATTCTTATTCCTCCCTTTAGATTTGTCTGTATTGGGTAGTTGCTGTGGAATTGTTAGATTACTTGTTAGATATTACTGCACTGTCGGAACTAGAAGCATATGCATTTCGCTACACTCGCATTAACATCTGCTAACCTGGTGTATGTGACCAATAACATTTGATTTGATTTATATACATTAAAGGTGACATAACAATTGAATGATATGACAGTAAGGTGACAATTATTGCATTGGAAATCCAATCTGACCTTTAATCAGGATTAAATAGTTTTTTTGTGTGTTTTTCAAAACTCAAAAGTAGTGATTAGGATAGATCAGGATAATGTTGATCCCACTGAAAGGATGGATTCAGAATTTAAAAGGGTAGGCAACAACAGATTCGCCACGCTGATCCTCAACACGGGGCCCTCAGGAGTGAGTGCTTAGTCCCCTCCGGTACTCCATGTTCACCCACGACTGCGTGGCTGTTCACGACTCTAACACCATCATTAAGTTTACAGATGACGCAACGGTGGCAGGCCTGATCACCGACGACAACGAGACGGCCTACAGGGGGGAGGTAGGAGACCTGGCAGTATGGTGCCAGGACCACAACCTCTCCCTCAACGTCCGCAAGACAAAGGAGCTGATCGTGGACTACAGGAAACGAAGGTGTCACGTTCTGAACTTAGTTCCTTTTTTCTGTCTTTATTTTAGTTTGGTCAGGGCGTGAGTTGGGGTGGGCATTCTATGTTGTTTTTCTATGTTTTGTTCTGTGGGTTTTATTTCTAGGTGTTTGGCCGGGTATGGTTCCCAATCAGCGGCAGCTGTTTATCGTTGTCTCTGATTGGGAGCCATATTTAGGTAGCCTGTTTTTTATTGTGTGTTGTGGGTGATTATTTCCTGTTTTCTGTTTCAGTGTTTGTGTCGGTTTTCATTTTGATTCTCTTGTTTTTTAAATTTATTTTGTATTCATTCTTATTAAACGATAGTATGGATACGTATCACGCTGCATTTTGGTCCTCCTCTCCTTCCACCAACGAAAGCCGTTACAGGAGGGCCGAGCACGCCCCCATTCACATCAATGGGGCTGTAGTGGAGCAGGTTGAGAGATTCAAGTTCCTCGGTGTCCACATCACTAAGGAATTATCATGGTTCACACACACCAACACAGTCGTGAAGAGGGCACGACAACACCTCTTCTCCCTCAGGAGACTAAAAAGATTAGTCATGGCCTCCTCAGATCCTCGATAAGTTCTACACCTGCATCATTGAGACCATCTTGACTGGCTGCATCACCGGTTGGTACGACAACTGCTTGGCATCTGATTGCAAGGCGCTACGGAGGGAAGTGTGTACGGCCCAGTACATCACTGGGGCGCCAACCTCCCTGCCATCCAGGACCTCTACACCAGACGTTGTCAGAGGAAGGCCCTAAAAATAGTCAAAGACTCCAGCCAACCAAGTCATAGACTGTTCTCTCTGCTATCGCACGCCAAGTGGTACTGACGCACCAAGTCTGGAACCAACAGAACCCTGAACAGCTTTTACACCCAAACTGCTAAGTAATTAGTTCAATAGTTAACCACCTCATAAGACTGCTAAGTAATTAGTTCAATAGTTAACCAAGCCGTAAGACTGCTAAGTAATTAGTTCAATAGTTAACCACGTCATAAGACTGCTAAGTAATTAGTTAAATAGTTAACCAAGCCATAAGACTGCTAATTAGTTAAATAGTTAACCAAGCCATAAGACTGCTAAGTAATTAGATAAATATTTTACCAAGCCATAAGACTGCTAAGAAATTAGTTAACTAGTTAACCAAGCCGTAAGACTGCTAAGTAATTAGTTAACTAGTTAATCCATGTACCTATTCATCATCTGCATTGACTCTTTTCTACTCGTTTGACTCATCACATACGCTCAGTGAGAGGTGACCTGCTCAGTGCTTTGACTCATCACATACGCTCAGTGAGAGGTGACCTGCTCAGTGCTTTGACTCATCACATACACTCAGTGAGAGGTGACCTGCTCAGTGCTTTGACTCATCACATACGCTCAGTGAGAGGTGACCTGCTCAGTGCTTTGACTCATCACATACGCTCAGTGAGAGGTGACCTGCTCAGTGCTTTGACTCATCACATACGCTCAGTGAGAGGTGACCTGCTCAGTGCTTTGTAAATTGGGAGGTGCCAGAACAAAAAGTGAGTACGAGAGGGAGATGACCTGGGAGCTCTGTGTTACCGGAACCCATGAGAGAGGTGACCTGGGAGCTCTGAGGAACCGGAACCCATGAGAGAGGTGACCTGGGAGCTCTGAGGTACCGGAACCCATGAGAGAGGTGACCTGGGAGCTCTGTGTTACCGGAACCCATGAGAGAGGTGACCTGGGAGCTCTGAGGTAGGGGGGAGGAGGAGATGGGGCAGGAGATGGGGGGGAGAGGGGGGAGGAGATGGGGTAGGAGATGGGGGGGAGATGGCCTGTTGGAGGTCATTTTGCAGGGCTCTGGCAGTGCACCTCCTTGCACTAAGGCGGAGGTACCGGTCCTGCTGCTGGGTTGTTGCCCACCTACGGCCTCCTCCACGTCTCCTGGTGTACTGGCCTGTCTCCTGGTAGCCTGTCTCCATGCTCTGGACACTACGCTGACAGACACAGCAAACCTTCTTGCCACAGCTCGCATTGATTTGCCATCCTGGATGAGCTGCACTACCTGAGCCACTTGTGTGGGTTGTAGACTCCGTCTCATACTACCACTAGAGTGAGAGCACCGCCAGCATTCAAAAGTGACCAAAACATCAGCCAGGAAGCATAGGAACTGAGAAGTGGTCTGTGGTCACCACCTGCAGAACCACTCCTTTATTGGGGTTGTCTTGCTAATTGCCTATAATTTCCACCTTTTGTCTATTCCATTTGCACAACAACATGTGAAATTTATTGTCAATCAGTGTTGCTTCCTAAGTAGACAGCTTGATTTTACAGAAGTGTGATTGACTTGGAGTTACATTGTATTGTTTAAGTGTTCCCTTTATTTTTTTTTAGCAGTGTATATATTTATTTTATTTTATTACATTACCCATTATGACATTATGCAAAGTGCATAAAATATCTGTACAAGTACAATGTAATTACTAGGTGTTACACTTTTAGGTATCTTTAAATGTACTTTTTAATTTGTACACAATGTGTACCTACAAAGTATTGTATATGTTGAACACTGGAGTTCAGTCTTAGTTACCCTCCCTCCAACCCCCTTGTCTACCCCCACTCTAACCCCCTTGTCTACCCCCACTCCACACCCCTTGTCTACCCTCATTCCAACCCCCTTGTCTACCCCCACTCCAACCCCCTTGTTTACCCTTACAACCAACCCCCTTGTCTACCCCAACACCCCCATTTCAACCCCCTTGTCTACCCCCACTCCAACCCCCTTGTCTACCCTTACCCCAACCCCCTTGTCTACCCCCACACCCCCACTCCAACCCCCTTGTCTAAATCCACTCCAACCCCCTTGTCTACCCCCACACCCCCACTCCAACCCCCTTGTCTAAATCCACTCCAACCCCCTTGTCTACCCCAACACCCCCATTCCAACCCCCTTGTCTACCCCAACACCCCAACTCCAACCCCCTTGTCTACCCCAACTCCAACCCCCTTGTCTACCCCAACTCCAACCCCCTCGTCTACCCCAACTCCAACCCCCTTGTCTACCCCAACTCCAACCCCCTTGTCTACCATTACCCCAACCCCCTTGTCTACCCCCCCCCCCACTCCAACCCCCTTGTCTCCCCCCCCCACTCCAACCCCCTTGTCTACCCCCCCCCACTCCAACCCCCTTGTCTACCCCCACACCCCCACTCCAACCCCCTTGTCTACCCCCACTCCAACCCCCTTGTCTACCCCCACACCCCCACTCCAACCCCCTTGTCTACCCCCATTCCAACCCCCTTGTCTACCCCACACCCCAACTCCAACCCCCTTGTCTACCCCAACTCCAACCCCCTTGTCTACCCCCACTCCAACCCCCTTGTCTACCCTCCCTCCAAACCCCTTGTTTACCCCCACTCCAACCCCCTTGTCCACCCCAACTCCAACCCCCTTGTCTACCCCCACTCCAACCCCCTTGTCCACCCCAACTCCAACCCCCTTGTCTACCCCAACTCTAACCCCCTTGTCTACCCCAACTCCAACCCCCTTGTCCACCCTCCCTCCAAACCCCTTGTTTACCCCCACTCCAACCCCCTTGTCTAAACCCACCTGACCCTCCTTGTCTACCCCCAACTCCAACCCCCTTGTCTACCCCAACTCCAACCCCCTTGTCCACCCCAACTCCAACCCCCTTGTCTACCCCAACTCCAACCCCCTTGTCTACCCTCCCTCCAAACCCCTTGTTTACCCCCACTCCAACCCCCTTGTCTACCCCAACTCCAACCCCCTTGTCTACCCCAACTCCAACCCCCTTGTCTACCCCAACTCCAACCCCCTTGTCTACCCCCACACCCCCACTCCAACCCCCTTGTCTAAATCCACTCCAACCCCCTTGTCTACCCCCACACCCCCACTCCAACCCCCTTGTCTAAATCCACTCCAACCCCCTTGTCTACCCCAACACCCCCATTCCAACCCCCTTGTCTACCCCAACACCCCAACTCCAACCAACTTGTCTACCCCAACTCCAACCCCCTTGTCTACCCCAACTCCAACCCCCTTGTCTACCCCAACTCCAACCCCCTTGTCTACCCCAACTCCAACCCCCCTTGTCTACCCTTACCCCAACCCCCTTGTCTACCCCCCCCCCACTCCAACCCCCTTGTCTACCCCCCCCACTCCAACCCCCTTGTCTACCCCCACACCCCCACTCCAACCCCCTTGTCTACCCCCATTCCAACCCCCTTGTCTACCCCACACCCCAACTCCAACCCCCTTGTCTACCCCAACTCCTATCCCCTTGTCTACCCTCCCTCCAACCCCCTTGTCTACCCCACACCCCAACTCCAACCCCCTTGTCTACCCCAACTCCAACCCCCTTGTCTACCCCCACTCCAACCCCCTTGTCTACCCCACACCCCAACTCCAACCCCCTTGTCTACCCTCCCTCCAACCCCCTTGTCTACCCCAACACCCCCATTCCAACCCCCTTGTCTACCCCAACACCCAAACTCCAACCCCCTTGTCTACCCCAACTCCAACCCCCTTGTCTACCCCAACTCCAACCCCCTTGTCTACCCCAACTCCAACCCCCTTGTCTACCCCAACTCCAACCCCCTTGTCTACCCCCACACCCCCACTCCAACCCCCTTGTCTAAATCCACTCCAACCCCCTTGTCTACCCCAACACCCCCATTCCAACCCCCTTGTCTACCCCAACACCCCAACTCCAACCCCCTTGTCTACCCCAACTCCAACCCCCTTGTCTACCCCAACTCCAACCCCCTTGTCTACCCCAACTCCAACCCCCTTGTCTACCCCAACTCCAACCCCCTTGTCTACCCTTACCCCAACCCCCTTGTCTACCCCCCCCCCACTCCAACCCCCTTGTCTACCCCCCCCCCACTCCAACCCCCTTGTCTACCCCCACACCCCCACTCCAACCCCCTTGTCTACCCCCATTCCAACCCCCTTGTCTACCCCACACCCCAACTCCAACCCCCTTGTCTACCCCAACTCTAACCCCCTTGTCTACCCTCCCTCCAACCCCCTTGTCCACCCTCCCTCCAACCCCCTTGTCTACCCCCACTCCAACCCCCTTGTCCACCCCAACTCCAACCCCCTTGTCCACCCCAACTCCAACCCCCTTGTCTACCCCAACTCTAACCCCCTTGTCCACCCCAACTCCAACCCCCTTGTCCACCCTCCCTCCAAACCCCTTGTTTACCCCCACTCCAACCCCCTTGTCTAAACCCACCTGACCCTCCTTGTCTACCCCCATTCCAACCCCTTTGTCTACCCCACACCCCCACTCCAACCCCCTTGTCTACCCCACACCCCAACTCCAACCCCCTTGTCTACCCTCCCTCCAACCCCCTTGTCTACCCCAAGTCTAACCCCCTTGTCTACCCCAACTCCAACCCCCTTGTCTACCCCAACTCCAACCCCCTTGTCTACCCCCACACCCCCACTCCAACCCCCTTGTCTAAATCCACTCCAACCCCCTTGTCTACCCCAACACCCCCATTCCAACCCCCTTGTCTACCCCAACACCCCAACTCCAACCCCCTTGTCTACCCCAACTCCAACCCCCTTGTCTACCCCAACTCCAACCCCCTTGTCTACCCCAACTCCAACCCCCTTGTCTACCCCAACTCCAACCCCCTTGTCTACCCCAACTCCAACCCCCTTGTCTACCCCAACTCCAACCCCCTTGTCTACCCCAACTCCAACCCCCTTGTCTACCCCAACCCCAACCCCCTTGTCTACCCCCCCCCCCCACTCCAACCCCCTTGTCTACCCCCCCCCCACTCCAACCCCCTTGTCTACCCCCACACCCCCACTCCAACCCCCTTGTCTACCCCCATTCCAACCCCCTTGTCTACCCCACACCCCAACTCCAACCCCCTTGTCTACCCCAACTCTAACCCCCTTGTCTACCCTCCCTCCAACCCCCTTGTCCACCCTCCCTCCAACCCCCTTGTCTACCCCCACTCCAACCCCCTTGTCCACCCCAACTCCAACCCCCTTGTCCACCCCAACTCCAACCCCCTTGTCTACCCCAACTCTAACCCCCTTGTCTACCCCAACTCCAACCCCCTTGTCCACCCTCCCTCCAACCCCCTTGTCCACCCCAACTCCAACCCCCTTGTCTACCCCAACTCCAACCCCCTTGTCCACCCCAACTCCAACCCCCTTGTCCACCCCAACTCCAACCCCCTTGTCTACCCCAACTCTAACCCCCTTGTCTACCCCAACTCCAACCCCCTTGTCCACCCTCCCTCCAAACCCCTTGTTTACCCCCACTCCAACCCCCTTGTCTAAACCCACCTGACCCTCCTTGTCTACCCCCATTCCAACCCCTTTGTCTACCCCACACCCCAACTCCAACCCCCTTGTCCACCCTCCCTCCAACCCCCTTGTCTACCCCAACTCTAACCCCCTTGTCTACCCCAAGTCCAACCCCCTTGTCTACCCCCAGTCCAACCCCCTTGTCTACCCCAACTCCAACCCCCTTGTCTACCCTCCCTCCAACCCCCTTGTCTACCCCAAGTCCAACCCCCTTGTAGTCTATCTGGCCTGGGCTTGCGGCTTGCTGTTGTTACTTGGCTCTGCCTGCAGTTGTCGCTCTCTTTGGGTGGAATGGCTGATGGGGGCAGCTGTCTAACTGACGCCGGGTCTGTCAGACAGCCTCACCACATTCTGCAAGCAGAGCAGTGGAGGGAGGAGTGGGGAGGGATCATGTGCCGATGTATGTCACCTGGCAGGAGGTTGATCCCCTTTTGTTGTGATACTAACATACTACTGAAAGTCATATCATGTTTTTTTTATTTTGTTTGACCTTTATTTTATCCAGGAAAAGCTCACTGAGACCCAGAGTTTTTCAAGGGAGACCTGGCCAAGAAGGCAGCAACAATCAATACATTACAGAATTAAAACATATAACAATCAATACATTACAGAATTAAAACATATAACATGATCCAGCCTAAAAAAAAACATTTAAATCAAATCAAATCAAATGTATTTATAAAGCCCTTCTTACATCAGCTGATATCTCAAAGTGCTGTACAGAAACCCAGCCTAAAACCCCAAAACAGCAAGCAATGCAGATGTAGAAACACGGTGGCAAGGAAAAACTCCCAAGAAAGGCCAGAACCTAGGAAGAAACCTAGAGAGGAACCAGGCTATGAGGGGTGGCCAGTCCTCTTCTGGCTGTGCCGGGTGGAGATTATAACAGAACATGGCCAATATGTTCAAATGTTCATAGGTGACCAGCAGGGTCAAATAATAATAATTACAGTGGTTGTCGAGGGGGCAACAGGTCAGCACCTCAGGAATAAATGTCAGTTGGCTTTTCATAGCCGATCATTGAGAGTATCTCTACCGCTCCTGCAGTCTCTAGAGAGTTGAAAACAGCAAGTCTGGGACGTCCGGTGAACAGGTCAGGGTTCCATAGCCGCAGGCAGAACAATTGAAACTGGAGCAGCAGCACGGCCAGGTGGACTGGGAACATTTACACTCCTCTGTAACAGAGTCTCCCATCAATATTTTAAATTCATTCAGTGGCACTAACATATCTAGATGAAGCATGGATTGTAGACTATTCCATGGCTCTAGTGCACAAGAAAATAAGGTAGCCTTGCATGTGGCCTTGTGATGGCTCTGTTGTTAATGAAGGATTACAACCCCGACCCTATGAAGTAAGACAGAGTACTCAGATATAGAGTACTCAGAGATGTAGAGTACTCAGAGATGTAGAGTACTCAGATATAGAGTACTCAGAGATAGAGTACTCAGAGATGTAGAGTACTCAGAGATAGAGTACTCAGAGATAGAGTACTCAGAGATAGAGTACTCAGAGATAGAGTACTCAGAGATAGAGTACTCAGAGATGTAGCGTACTCAGAGATGTAGAGTACTCAGAGATGTAGAGTACTCAGAGATGTAGAGTACTCAGAGATGTAGAGTACTCAGAGATGTAGAGTACTCAGAGATGTAGAGTACTCAGAGATGTAGAGTACGCAGAGATAGAGTACTCAGAGATGTACCGTGTGTGGAGATTCACCAGGTCGTCATGGTGGTTCATATTGAATTGATAAAAACAAATTGCATTCCTGTAATGAACTGGAAGAATATAATGATTTGTTGACATATCTGAAATAAACCCTGTCATATCATTATCAGATCTGGGTCTTTATAGTCTATAAACCCTGTCATATCATTATCAGATCTGGGTCTTTATAGTCTATAAACCCTGTCATATCATTATCAGATCTGGGTCTTTATAGTCTATAAACCCTGTCATATCATTATCAGATCTGGGTATTTATAGTCTATAAACCCTGTCATATCATTATCAGATCTGGGTCTTTATAGTCTATAAACCCTGTCATATCATTATCAGATCTGGGTCTTTATAGTCTATAAACCCTGTCATATCATTATCAGATCTGGGTCTTTATAGTCTATAAACCCTGTCATATCATTATCAGACCTGGGTCTTTATAGTCTATAAACCCTGTCATATCATTATCAGATCTGGGTCTTTATAGTCTATAAACCCTGTCATATCATTATCAGATCTGGGTCTTTATAGTCTATAAACCCTGTCATATCATTATCAGATCTGGGTCTTTATAGTCTATAAACCCTGTCATATCATTATCAGATCTGGGTCTTTATAGTCTATAAACCCTGTCATATCATTATCAGATCTGGGTCTTTATAGTCTATAAACCCTGTCATATCATTATCAGATCTGGGTCTTTATAGTCTATAAACCCTGTCATATCATTATCAGATCTGGGTCTTTATAGTCTATAAACCCTGTCATATCATTATCAGATCTGGGTCTTTATAGTCTATAAACCCTGTCATATCATTATCAGATCTGGGTCTTTATAGTCTATAAACCCTGTCATATCATTATCAGATCTGGGTCTTTATAGTCTATAAACCCTGTCATATCATTATCAGATCTGGGTCTTTATAGTCTATAAACCCTGTCATATCATTATCAGATCTGGGTCTTTATAGTCTATAAACCCTGTCATATCATTATCAGATCTGTGTCTTTATAGTCTATAAACCCGGTCATATCATTATCAGATCTGGGTCTTTATAGTCTATAAACCCTGTCATATCATTATCAGATCTGGGTCTTTATAGTCTATAAACCCTGTCATATCATTATCAGATCTGGGTCTTTATAGTCTATAAACCCTGTCATATCATTATCAGATCTGGGTCTTTATAGTCTATAAACCCTGTCATATCATTATCAGATCTGGGTCTTTATAGTCTATAAACCCTGTCATATCATTATCAGATCTGGGTCTTTATAGTCTATAAACCCTGTCATATCATTATCAGATCTGGGTCTTTATAGTCTATAAACCCTGTCATATCATTATCAGATCTGTGTCTTTATAGTCTATAAACCCGGTCATATCATTATCAGATCTGGGTCTTTATAGTCTATAAACCCTGTCATATCATTATCAGATCTGGGTCTTTATAGTCTATAAACCCTGTCATATCATTATCAGATCTGGGTCTTTATAGTCTATAAACCCTGTCATATCATTATCAGATCTGGGTCTTTATAGTCTATAAACCCTGTCATATCATTATCAGATCTGTGTCTTTATAGTCTATAAACCCTGTCATATCATTATCAGATCTGGGTCTTTATAGTCTATAAACCCTGTCATATCATTATCAGATCTGGGTCTTTATAGTCTATAAACCCTGTCATATCATTATCAGATCTGGGTCTTTATAGTCTATAAACCCTGTCATATCATTATCAGATCTGGGTCTTTATAGTCTATAAACCCTGTCATATCATTATCAGATCTGGGTCTTTATAGTCTATAAACCCTGTCATATCATTATCAGATCTGGGTCTTTATAGTCTATAAACCCTGTCATATCATTATCAGATCTGGGTCTTTATAGTCTATAAACCCTGTCATATCATTATCAGATCTGGGTCTTTATAGTCTATAAACCCTGTCAGAAAAGGCGCCCATAGGGCTCTGGTAGTGCACTATGTAGGGAATAGGGTGCCATTTGGGATACATTGAGAATAGGGTGCCATTTGGGATATATAGGGAATAGGGTGCCATTTGGGACATATAGAGAATAGGGTGCCATTTGGGATATATAGGGAATAGGGTGCCATTTGGGATATATAGGGAATAGGGTGCCATTTGGGATATTGGGGAATAGGGTGCCATTTGGGACATATAGAGAATAGGGTGCCATTTGGGACATATAGAGAATAGGGTGCCATTTGGGATATATAGGGAATAGGGTGCCATTTGGGATATATAGGGAATAGTGTTCCATTTGGGATATATAGGGAATAGGGTGCCATTTGGGATATATAGGGAATAGGGTGCCATTTGGGATATAATAGGGAATAGGGTGCCATTTGGGATATATAGGGAATAGGGTGCCATTTGGGATATATAAGGAATAGGGTGCCATTTGGGATACATGGGAATAGGGTGCCATTTGGGATACATGGGAATAGGGTGCCATTTGGGATACATGGGAATAGGGTGCCATTTGGGATACATGGGAATAGGGTGCCATTTGGGATCAAAACAATTACAACAGGGTCACTGACACCAGCTCCAGCAGCAACACACGTCCCACTGTAACACCTCTGGTTCTTTCATGTGTTGTGTGTCTGGGTGAAAGCGGGTTTGGGCGGGGTAACCAAGTCCGGAGGGGCATATCCTGTTAGTTTTACATCATTTGTGGTTCTGATTAGCGGTGCATGGAGACAAAATACCATATTTTACCTTCGAAAGGGATTTTTTTTAGAAAGGTTTATTCATTGGTAAAATTCCGCTGCTAGTGTCTAAATGTAGTAGACAGATACACCACAGACTACTGTATTGGAACCATTGTATTGTATTTGTATTGTGTTCTAGAAGGTTAAGGATGGGTATCAATGCACAGAGGATTCCACCCTGTCAACCTGTCAATCAACCGATGGATGGAGAGCAACATGAAGAAGAGCTGGAAGCTCATAGTGACGTCTGGTCTCAGATCAGCTCATAGTGACGTCTGTTCTCAGATCAGCTCATAGTGACGTCTGGTCTCAGATCAGCTCATAGTGACGTCTGGTCTCAGATCAGCTCATAGTGACGTCTGTTCTCAGATCAGCTCATAGTGACGTCTGTTCTCAGATCGGCTCATAGTGACGTCTGGTCTCAGATCAGCTCATAGTGACGTCTGGTCTCAGATCAGCTCATATTTGTGTCTGTTCTCAGATCAGCTCATAGTGACGTCTGGTCTCAGATCAGCTCATAGTGACGTCTGGTCTCAGATCAGCTCATAGTGACGTCTGGTCTCAGATCAGCTCATATTTGTGTCTGTTCTCAGATCAGCTCATATTTGTGTCTGTTCTCAGATCAGCTCATATTTGTGTCTGGTCTCAGATCAGCTCATAGTGACGTCTGGTCTCAGATCAGCTCATAGTGACGTCTGTTCTCAGATCAGCTCATAGTGACGTCTGTTCTCAGATCAGCTCATAGTGACGTCTGTTCTCAGATCATATTGGTGTCTGTTCTCAGATCAGCTCATAGTGACGTCTGTTCTCAGATCAGCTCATATTGATGTCTGTTCTCAGATCAGCTCATATTGATGTCTGTTCTCAGATCAGCTCATATTGATGTCTGTTCTCAGATCAGCTCATATTGATGTCTGTTCTCAGATCAGCTCATATTGATGTCTGTTCTCAGATCAGCTCATATTGATGTCTGTTCTCAGATCAGCTCATAGTGACGTCTGTTCTCAGATCATATTGGTGTCTGTTCTCAGATCAGCTCATATTGGTGTCTGTTCTCAGATCAGCTCATATTGATGTCTGTTCTCAGATCAGCTCATATTGATGTCTGTTCTCAGATCAGCTCATATTGATGTCTGTTCTCAGATCAGATCATATTGATGTCTGTTCTCAGATCAGCTCATATTGATGTCTGTTCTCAGATCAGCTCATATTGATGTCTGTTCTCAGATCAGCTCAAATTGACGTCTGTTCTCAGATCAGCTCATAGTGACGTCTGTTCTCAGATCAGCTCATAGTGACGTCTGTTCTCAGATCATATTGGTGTCTGTTCTCAGATCAGCTCATAGTGATGTCTGTTCTCAGATCAGCTCATATTGATGTCTGTTCTCAGATCAGCTCATATTGATGTCTGTTCTCAGATCAGCTCATATTGATGTCTGTTCTCAGATCAGCTCATAGTGACGTCTGTTCTCAGATCATATTGGTGTCTGTTCTCAGATCAGCTCATATTGGTGTCTGTTCTCAGATCAGCTCATATTGATGTCTGTTCTCAGATCAGCTCATAGTGACGTCTGTTCTCAGATCAGCTCATATTGATGTCTGTTCTCAGATCAGCTCATATTGATATCTGTTCTCAGATCAGCTCATATTGATGTCTGTTCTCAGATCAGCTCATATTGATGTCTGTTCTCAGATCAGCTCATATTGATGTCTGTTCTCAGATCAGCTCATATTGATGTCTGTTCTCAGATCAGCTCATATTGATGTCTGTTCTCAGATCAGCTCATATTGATGTCTGTTCTCAGATCAGCTCATATTGATGTCTGTTCTCAGATCAGCTCATATTGATGTCTGTTCTCAGATCAGCTCATATTGATGTCTGTTCTCAGATCAGCTCATATTGATGTCTGTTCTCAGATCAGCTCATATTGATGTCTGTTCTCAGATCAGCTCATATTGATGTCTGTTCTCAGATCAGATCATATTGATGTCTGTTCTCAGATCAGCTCATATTGATGTCTGTTCTCAGATCAGCTCATATTGATGTCTGTTCTCAGATCAGCTCATATTGATGTCTGTTCTCAGATCAGCTCATATTGATATCTGTTCTCAGATCAGCTCATATTGATGTCTGTTCTCAGATCAGCTCATATTGATGTCTGTTCTCAGATCAGCTCATATTGATGTCTGTTCTCAGATCAGCTCATATTGATGTCTGTTCTCAGATCAGCTCATATTGATGTCTGTTCTCAGATCAGCTCATATTGATGTCTGTTCTCAGATCAGCTCATATTGATGTCTGTTCTCAGATCAGCTCATATTGATGTCTGTTCTCAGATCAGCTCATATTGATGTCTGTTCTCAGATCAGCTCATATTGATGTCTGTTCTCAGATCAGCTCATATTGATGTCTGTTCTCAGATCAGCTCATATTGACGTCTGTTCTCAGATCATATTGTTGTCTGTTCTCAGATCAGCTCATATTGATGTCTGTTCTCAGATCATCTCTCTATCTCTCCCTCTCTCTTTCTCTCTCTCTCTCTCTCTCTCTTTTCCCTTCACTTCTCCTTGGACCAGATCCTCACCTGTTCTCCCTTTCAGCCTAAATGCTAGTAACCCCTGGCCTTTCTTCTCCATTGCCACACCATGTGGGAGCAGTCACAGCGCCACGACAGCTGTGTCAACCTCAGCCCGGGCGCAACTGGCAACTGGCAACTGGCGTAGCTCAGTGAAGGACAGCTAGCAGGCCCGACCATTAATGTCACATCACTTAATGAGTCAGCAGCATACAACTCCAATGGCTGATTCTCTCTCTCTCAGACACGGGACACAAGCATTTCACTATACTGTTACTTGGTTCCCGATTAACCTTTTCTACTTCGATAATGTGTTAGATCCATGATTTTAGCACTTTACGTCACTTGTTACGTTACAGTAACTTGTCAACAATACGTCTGCATTTAGATCTACTCAAAATGAATATACACTGTATGTTCTCTGTGGCTCGTGTGGGTATTCAGACAGGGACACTGTATGTTCTCTGTGGCTTGTATTGGGTATTCAGACAGGGACACTGTGTCACGATCGTCTTCTTGTGAGAGATTGGACCAAGGCGCAGCGTGTGCAAAATACATCTTCTTTTATTAGAAGAGAGAAAACAAAAACAAGAAACGAACAACTATACACAAACTAACAAAAATAACAAACTGACGACCGTGAAGCTATAAACGTTAGTGCACAGACAAGCAACAAACGTACAACATAGACAATTACCCACAAACACATGACGCCCATGGCTGCCTTAAATATGGCTCCCAATTAGAGACAATAAACCACAGCTGTCTCTAATTGAGAACCAATCTAGGCAGCCATCGACATACAAACACCTAGACAAGACATAACCCCATTAAACCTACCAACACCCTAGACAATACAAAAACACATAAACTTCCCCATGTCACACCCTGACCTAACTAAAATAATAATGAAAACAAAGATAACTAAGGCCAGGGTGTGACACACTGTATGTTCTCTGTGGCTCGTGTGGGTATTCAGACAGGGACACTGTAGGTTTTCTGTGGCTTGTATTGGGTATTCAGACAGGCACACTGTATGTTCTCTGTGGCTTGTATTGGGTATTCAAACAGGGACACTGTATGTTCTCCTTTGCATTCTATATTGCAATGGAAAACCAAAAGTAATTTGATCAAACCATCATAACATAATCCTCCTTAGCCAAGATTACCACCCACACAGGAACACACATTGGAATAGGTGGGATGTTTGAGGTGGCATAGATAGGATGGTAGAGGCCTGGGGTTTGGGTGTTGATGGTGGAGTGATCTCTGCTCCCCTCAAAGGGAATTTCCTCCCAAGAATAGTTGTCTGTTCTGGGGTAAAGCTGTTAAGTTGTTCTATCCTGGGGAGATAATATGGATTCGTCTCAAATGGCACCCTATTCCCTTTATAGTGCACTACTTTAGACCAGAGTAGTGCACTATGTAGGGAATAGGGTGATTTTTTTTGAGACGCACGTTACCCTATACTATTGGTGGAAGACCTGATCTGGTGTCAGCTGTTGGTGTATTTATACCAAGGACCTCTACGCCACGCTGTCCCAAGAGAAATTATCTGCTGCTAACAGCACTGTGATGTGACCTCCCCAAATGCAGTGGGACATTGGAGAGGGGCGAGAGGACGAGAGGGGCAGAGGGAGGGCGAGAGGGGCGGATGGGGGTGAGAGGGGCGGAGGGGGGTGAGAGGGCGAGAGGGGCGGAGGGAGGGCGAGAGGGGCGGAGGGGGGTGAGAGCGACTGGAAGGGCGAGAGGGGCAGAGGGGCGAGAAGGGTGAGAGGGGAGCAGGAGGGGGGCGGGAGGGACGAGAAAAGCTAGAGGGGCAAGAAGAGCGAGAGGGGCAGAGGGGGGCGAGAGGGGCGGGCGAGAGGGCCAAGAGGGGCGAGAGGGGCAGAGGGGGGTGAGACAGGGGCAGAAGGGGTGAGAGGGGCAGAGGGGGGTGAGAGGGGCAGAGGGGGGTGAGAGGGGCAGAGGGGGGCAGAGAGGGGTGAGAGGGACTGGAGGGGCGAGAGGGGCATAGGGGGGCAAAGGGATATGACAGAGAGGGGAACAAAATGATTAGCAGGGCTCGGGGCCCCAGCATGTGAGCATGAGTTAAAAATAATAGAGCTGACCCAATTTGGGGGCGACATGGATGCCAGTCAAACTCTGAACGTTGCCCGTCTGTCCGTTTTTTTCTGCTTTAGGCTTTCAATGATTCCTTAGGATGAGCTCACTGATTGCCTACTAAAAGTAGCACACTAAATAGGGGAATAGGGTACCATTTGGGACACAGACTTGATGTTTGAGGTACAGATCCAGAGTTGACGCACAAAGCCATAAAGTAGAGGCATACGCCTTCATCAAAGAGCTAGGTGGGAAACCACGGTAACACCACATGGTGTGACACCTAGTCGGCTGTACTGTTGTTGTTAGGTTAGAGTAGAGCAGGGAGATGGGTAACTGGCGGCCCGCGGACCAATAAATTTAAATCAAAACTGACTGTTGAGAGTTAGAATCATAGATTGCACAAGGTGCCATTTTGAAATGTGGTTGTGCATCAGCAGTCACTCAATTACGGGGCGGCAGGTAGCCTAGTGGTTAGAGACTGGTAGCCTAGTGGTTAGAGCAGGTAGCCTAGTGGTTAGAGCAGGTAGCCTAGTGATTAGAGCAGGTAGCCTAGTGGTTAGAGACTGGTAGTCTAGTGGTTAGAGACTGGTAGCCTAGTGGTTAGAGACTGGTAGCCTAGTGGTTAGAGACTGGTAGCCTAGTGGTTAGAGACTGGTAGCCTAGTGGTTAGAGACTGGTAGCCTAGTGGTTAGAGCAGGTAGCCTAGTGGTTAGAGACTGGTAGCCTAGTGGTTAGAGACTGGTAGCCTAGTGAATAGAGCAGGTAGCCTAGTGGTTAGAGCAGGTAGCCTAGTGGTTAGAGACTGGTAGCCTAGTGAATAGAGCAGGTAGCCTAGTGGTTAGAGCAGGTAGCCTAGTGGTTAGAGACTGGTAGCCTAGTGGTTAGAGCAGGTAGCCTAGTGATTAGAGCAGGTAGCCTAGTGGTTAGAGCAGGGAGCCTAGTGGTTAGAGACTGGTAGCCTAGTGGTTAGAGACTGGTAGCCTAGTGGTTAGAGACTGGTAGCCTAGTGGTTAGAGCAGGTAGCCTAGTGGTTAGAGACTGGTAGCCTAGTGGTTAGAGCAGGTAGCCTAGTAGTTAGAGACTGGTAGCCTATTAGAGCAGGTAGTCTAGTAGTTAGAGACTGGTAGCCTAGTGGTTAGAGCAGGTAGCCTAGTGGTTAGAGCAGGTAGCCTAGTGGTTAGAGACTGGTAGCCTAGTGGTTAGAGCAGGTAGCCTAGTGGTTAGATCAGGTAGCCTAGTGTTTAGAGCAGGTAGCCTAGTGGTTAGATCAGGTAGCCTAGTGGTTAGAGCAGGTAGCATAGTGGTTAGAGTAGGTAGCATAGTGGTTAGAGTAGGTAGCCTAGTGGTTAGAGCAGGTAGCCTAGTGGTTAGAGCAGGTAGCCTAGTGGTTAGAGCAGGTAGCCTAGTGGTTAGATCAGGTAGCCTAGTGTTTAGAGCAGGTAGCCTCATGGTTAGATCAGGTAGCCTAGTGGTTAGAGCAGGTAGCCTAGTGGTTAGAGACTGGTAGCCTAGTGGTTAGAGCAGGTAGCCTAGTAGTTAGAGACTGGTAGCCTATTAGAGCAGGTAGTCTAGTAGTTAGAGACTGGTAGCCTAGTGGTTAGAGCAGGTAGCCTAGTGGTTAGAGCAGGTAGCCTACTGGTTAGAGACTGGTAGCCTAGTGGTTAGAGCAGGTAGCCTAGTGGTTAGAGCAGGTAGCCTAGTGGTTAGAGACTGGTAGCCTAGTGGTTAGAGCAGGTAGCCTAGTGGTTAGAGACTGGTAGCCTAGTGGTTAGAGCAGGTAGCCTAGTAGTTAGAGACTGGTAGCCTAGTGGTTAGAGCAGGTAGCCTAGTGGTTAGAGACTGGTAGCCTAGTGGTTAGAGCAGGTAGCCTAGTAGTTAGAGCAGGTAGCCTAGTAGTTAGAGCAGGTAGCCTAGTGGTTAGAGCAGGTAGCCTAGTAGTTAGAGCAGATATTGTAGTAGTTAGAGCAGGTAGCCTAGTGGTTAGAGCAGGTAGCCTAGTGGTTAGATCAGGTAGCCTAGTGTTTAGAGCAGGTAGCCTAGTGGTTAGAGCAGGTAGCCTAGTGGTTAGAGCAGGTAGCCTAGTGGTTAGAGCAGGGAGCCTACTGGTTAGAGCAGGTAGCCTACTGGTTAGAGCAGGTAGCCTAGTGGTTACAGCAGATAGTCTAGTGGTGAGAGGCAGGTAGCCTAGTGGTTAGAGCACTGGACTAGTAACCGAAAGGTTGTAAGATCAAATCCCTGACCTGACAAGGTCAAATCTGTCATTCTGCCCCTGAATAAGGCAGTTAACCCACTGTTCTTAGGCTGTAATTGTAAACAATAATTTGTCCATAACTGACTTGCCTAGTTAAATAAAGGTTAAAAAAAATCAAATTAACCCCATTTCAGCAAAAATATATATATTGATTGGCGGCCAGATATCTAAACTTGTAGTAAACATGGTCGAATTACCAAGCGGTGTGGGGCACATTGATCGTCAGTTATCATATAAAAAACTGCAAATATTTCCTCCATCCTATGGCAAAAGGTGTAGAATTGCAGGAAATGATCTATAACACTGACATTTTTTCTCCCCGACCAATGGCAAAAGGTGTAGAATTGCATAAAATCATATAAAATTTCTAAATATTCTCTCTAACCCCATGGAAAATGAACTTTAAAACGAAACATTTTCCTCTTCGACTATCACGAGGGGGGGGGGCGCTAAAATGTTTTTCTTGCAATGTGGATTGCGGAGGGGGGGGGGGGGGGGCTGGATGTTGGTACGCAGACCCACGAGCTACTGCAGCCCCTCATGATGAGTTCTGTTTTTTTGTGGCCCCCCCCCTACCCCCTATCAAAGTTGACCGACCCTGGATCAGAGGTTATATGTTATTAGAATCCATGTTGAATGTTATAGGCCTAATGTCAGCCTGGGAGGTTCAGCCAGGCTTTTGCCGATGTAAATAAGGTAGACGTGCCTTTGACATAAATTTAGTGTCACCCTCGGCCCAAGTGGGAATTTCCTCTTGGTCAAATGGTTAAGACTTTCTTGGGCGAGAGAGACGAATGCCGATCCTAGAGTCACATGGGCAAATCCTTATTGCCAAATAACTCCTGTAGGTATGTAATCACACACAGGACTGAGTCCTAAACGGTACCCTTAAATGGTACCCTATTCCCTATGTAGTGCACTACTATTAACCAGACCAGGATCCAAAGGGTCAAAGTAGTGCACCACATAGGGTGCAATTTAGGATCCACCCAGTCAGCTGTCCTACCAATCCATTATCCTCATGTGTTATTGTTACCTCCAGGTATATCTGTCCTGGTGAAGCCTGCTACTGGGACAGAGTCCGCATAACTGGAAATGTTGCATTCGAGTCCCACTGCCTCTCTCTCTCTCTCTGAACCACTTGACCACGGGAAATAGAAATTAAACAACATAACTGGAAATGTTGCATTTGAGTCCCGCTGCCTCTCTCTCTCTCTCTGAACCACTTGACCACGGGAAATAGAAATTAAACAACATAACTGGAAATGTTGCATTTGAGTCCCGCTGCCTCTCTCTCTCTCTCTCTCTGAACCACTTGACCACGGGAAATAGAAATTAAACAACATAACTGGAAATGTTGCATTCGAGTCCCACTGCCTCTCTCTCTCTCTGAACCACTTGACCACGGGAAATAGAAATTAAACAACATAACTGGAAATGTTGCATTCGAGTCCCACTGCCCCTCTCTCTCTCTCTGAACCACTTGACCACGGGAAATAGAAATTAAACAACATAACTGGAAATGTTGCATTCGAGTCCCACTGCCCCTCTCTCTCTCTGAACCACTTGACCACGGGAAATAGAAATTAAACAACATAACTGGAAATGTTGCATTCGAGTCCCACTGCCCCTCTCTCTCTCTGAACCACTTGACCACGGGAAATAGAAATTAAACACCTGTTGAATGTAGTGACATCTTGTATGTGATGTTGGGGAGAAAGAAACCCGCCGGCGATATGCCCCCAAATGCCCCTCTCCCCTATTCCCTAACGCACTACTTTTGAGAGCCCTATGAACCTCGGTCAGAAGTAGTGTACTTCAGAGGGAATAGGGTTCCATTTTGAAAGCACTCTACGGGCTACAAAATATGGGATGCTATTTGTGGACGGTGAATGCCTCCAAAATAGCGTGAGCATAAGGTTTCATTATAAAGCCCTTCTTAGAGCCGTAGCTCTCTGTGAACGAGGACCCCCCCCACCCGGTTCCAACCGCCCCGGGGCCCATTTTAGAAACACAGGTGGTGACCTTAGTGGAGCCGCTGAGGCTTGTGCTTGCTACAGAGGAAAATGTAAGCGATACACACACAGGGACACACAGGGACACACAGGGACACACACACACAGGGACACACACACACACAGGGACACACACACACACACAGGGACACACACACACACACAGGGACACACACACACACACAGGGACACACACACACACACACACAGGGACACACACACACACACACAGGGACACACACACACACACACACACACACACACACAGGGACACACACACAGGGACACACACAGGGACACACACACACACACACAGGGACACACACACAGGGACACACACACACACACAGACACACAGACACACACACGCACACACACACACACACACAGACACACACACACACACACACACACACACACACACACACACACACACACACACACACACACACACACACACACACACACACAGGGACACACACACACACAAACACACATACAGGGGAACACACACACACAGGGGGGCACACACACACAGGGACACACACACACACACACACACACAAACACACACACAGGGACACACACACACACACACACACAGGGACACACACATGCACATACGCTGCTGTTATGCATACACACACACACACACACACACACACACACACACACACACACACACACACACACACACACACACACACACACACACACACACACACACACTGCAGCTGAAGCCATCCAGCTCCTGTGGGTGATCTGAACATGGTATGAACCATTAGAGATGCCTTAGAGGGCAGGGAGAACACGGTATGAACCATTAGAGATGCCTTAGAGGGTAGGGAGAACACGGTATGAGGCATTAGAGATGTCTTAGAGGGTAGGGAGAACACGGTATGAACCATTAGAGATGCCTTAGAGGGTAGGGAGAACACGGTATGAAGCATTAGAGATGCCTTAGAGGGTAGGGAGAACACGGTATGAACCATTAGAGATGCCTTAGAGGGTAGGGAGAACACGGTATGAACCATTAGAGATGCCTTAGAGGGTAGGGAGAACACGGTATGAAGCATTAGAGATGCCTTAGAGGGTAGGGAGAACACGGTATGAACCATTAGAGATGCCTTAGAGGGTAGGGAGAACACGGTATGAACCATTAGAGATGCCTTAGAGGGTAGGGAGAACACGGGATGAACCATTAGAGATGCCTTAGAGGGTAGGGAGAACACGGTATGAAGCATTAGAGATGCCTTTGAAGGGCAGGGAGAACACGGTATGAGGCATTAGAGATGTCTTAGAGGGCAGGGAGAACACGGTATGAGGCATTAGAGATGTCTTAGAGGGCAGGGAGAACACGGTATGAAGCATTAGAGATGCCTTAGAGGGCAGGGAGAACACGGTATGAAGCATTAGAGATGCCTTAGAGGGTAGGGAGAACACGGTATGAAGCATTAGAGATGACTTAGAGGGCAGGGAGAACACGGTATGAGGCATTAGAGATGTCTTAGAGGGCAGGGAGAACACGGTATGAAGCATTAGAGATGCCTTAGAGGGCAGGGAGAACACGGTATGAAGCATTAGAGATGCCTTAGAGGGTAGGGAGAACACGGTATGAAGCATTAGAGATAACTTAGAGGGTAGGGAGAACACGGTATGAACCATTAGAGATGCCTTAGAGGGTAGGGAGAACACGGTATGAAGCATTAGAGATGTCTTAGAGGGCAGGGAGAACACGGTATGAACCATTAGAGATGCCTTAGAGGGTAGGGAGAACACGGTATGAAGCATTAGAGATGACTTAGAGGGCAGGGAGAACACGGTATGAGGCATTAGAGATGCCTTAGAGGGTAGGGAGAACACGGTATGAAGCATTAGAGATGCCTTAGAGGGTAGGGAGAACACGGTATGAAAATCAGTAAGGTTGAGAAATTACAACGATGACTATACAACACATGACATATTAATATAGTTATTATCAGTTTGCTGTTAATACTGGTTTATTACTGGACGTGCTAGCCTTCTGAATTCCATGACATGAGATGTAATGTTGGTGTCTGATGTCTGGTAACAGATAGAGAAACATTTATGGAGAGTTTCTAAGGTTACATCTTGTAAGGTTACACATTGTAAGGTTACATATTGTAAGGTTACACATTGTAAGGTTACACATTGTAAGATTACACATTGTAAGGTTACACATTGTAAGGTTACACATTGTGAGGTTACACATTGTAAGGTTACACATTGTAAGGTTACATATTCTCAGATTACACATTGTGAAGTTACACATTGTAAGGTTACACATTGCGAGGTTACACATTGTGAGGTTACACGTTGTAAGGTTACATATTCTCAGATTACACATTGTAAGGTTACACATTGTGAGGTTACACATTGTGAGGTTACACATTGTGAGGTTACATATTCTCAGGTTACATATTATAAGATTACACATTGTAAGGTTACACATTGTGAGATTACACATTGTAAGGTTACACATTGTAAGGTTACATATTCTCAGGTTACATATTCTCAGATTACACATTGTAAGGTTACACATTGTGAGGTTACATATTATAAGATTACACATTGTGAGGTTACACATTGTGAAGTTACACATTGTAAGGTTACACATTGCGAGGTTACACATTGTGAGGTTACACATTGTGAAGTTACACATTGCGAGGTTACACATTGTGAGGTTACACATTGCGAGGTTACACATTGTGAAGTTACACATTGTGAAGTTACACATTGTGAGGTTACACATTGTGAGGTTACACATTGCGAGGTTACACATTGTGAAGTTACACATTGTGAAGTTACACATTGTGAGGTTACACATTGTGAGGTTACACATTGTGAAGTTACACATTGTGAGGTTACACATTGTGAAGTTACACATTGTGAAGTTACACATTGCGAGGTTACACATTGCGAGGTTACATATTGTGAAGTTACACATTGTGAAGTTACACATTGCGAGGTTACACATTGCGAGGTTACATATTCTCAGGTTACATAATGCATCATGTTTGTTCCTGGAGTTTCTTCACCATCATCTGTTTACTTTGTTCATTTATTTCTCCAAACACACAAGCTCCTACTATTTATAGTTGATCACATATCCACATATCATGTGTTACATCATATTTATATCACACCAAATGTTTCATCATATTTCAAAGCCTAAGCAGTCACTTTTTGCAACTGGGTTATTTTTGGATACTGCTGTGGCCAATGTTTAATTCATTGCCTGGTTTTAACGAAGTCATACAAACATCCACATGGCAGATTCTTCAGACTCCACACATATCACAGACACTGGGGTGGAAGTTCAAAAGACTGTAAAATATGGAACTCGTTCAGGGCGATGGTATAGGGCCTCAACGGTGTCAAGGTTATTTAATAGATTACTGGTCATCTACTGTTAGTAGTCCTGTAGAACGTATCTCATTGTTCACAACATATTTGCTTTGTAGATTAGGATCTCTACAGGATGTGAACCAGACAGGGGTCTCTACAGGATGTGAACCAGACAGGGGTCTCTACAGGATGTGAATCAGACAGGGGTCTCTACAGGATGTGAATCAGACAGGGATCTCTACAGGATGTGAACCAGACAGGGATCTCTACAGGATGTGAACCAGACAGAGATCTCTACAGGATGTGAACCAGACAGGGATCTCTACAGGATGTGAACCAGACAGAGATCTCTACAGGATGTGAACCAGACAGGGGTCTCTACAGGATGTGAACCAGACAGAGATCTCTACAGGATGTGAACCAGACAGGGATCTCTACAGGATATGAACCAGACAGGGATCTCTACAGGATGTGACCCAGACAGAGATCTCTACAGGATGTGAACCAGACAGAGGTCTCTACAGGATGTGAACCAGACAGGGGTCTCTACAGGATGTGAACCAGACAGAGATCTCTACAGGATGTGAACCAGACAGAGATCTCTACAGGATGTGAACCAGACAGAGATCTCTACAGGATGTGAACCAGACAGAGATCTCTACAGGATGTGAACCAGACAGAGATCTCTACAGGATGTGAACCAGACAGAGATCTCTACAGGATGTGAACCAGACAGAGATCTCTACAGGATGTGAACCAGACAGGGATCTCTACAGGATATGAACCAGACAGGGATCTCTACAGGATGTGAACCAGACAGAGATCTCTACAGGATGTGAACCAGACAGAGATCTCTACAGGATGTGAACCAGACAGGGATCTCTACAGGATATGAACCAGACAGAGATCTCTACAGGATGTGAACCAGACAGAGATCTCTACAGGATGTGAACCAGACAGGGATCTCTACAGGATGTGAACCAGACAGGGATCTCTACAGGATATGAACCAGACAGAGATCTCTACAGGATGTGAACCAGACAGAGATCTCTACAGGATGTGAACCAGACAGGGATCTCTACAGGATGTGAACCAGACAGGGGTCTCTACAGGATGTGAACCAGACAGAGATCTCTACAGGATGTGAACCAGACAGGGATCTCTACAGGATGTGAACCAGACAGGGATCTCTACAGGATGTGAACCAGACAGGGATCTCTACAGGATGTGAACCAGACAGAGATCTCTACAGGATGTGAACCAGACAGGGGTCTCTACAGGATGTGAACCAGACAGAGATCTCTACAGGATGTGAACCAGACAGGGATGTGAACCAGACAGGGGTCTCTACAGGATGTGAACCAGACAGGGATGTGAACCAGACAGGGATCTCTACAGGATGTGAACCAGACAGGGATCTCTACAGGATATGAACCAGACAGGGATCTCTACAGGATGTGAACCAGACAGAGATCTCTACAGGATGTGAACCAGACAGAGATCTCTACAGGATGTGAACCAGACAGGGATCTGTAAAAACACCCTAAGCTCAAATAAAGAAAACAAATATTGAATTTAAAGCCTGAAATACTATTGGTTACTCACTCTTACACCTACTGGGCAGAAACTGTCAAAGTACTCAGACTTCAGAGTTTAACTAACTTTGATAGCTACTCAGACTTCAGAGTTTAACTCTGGCTTTGATAGCTACTCAGACTTCAGAGTTTAACTCTGGCTTTGATAGCTACTCAGACAGAGTTTAACTCTAGCTTTGATAGCTACTCAAACTTCAGAGTTTAACTCTGGCTTTGATAGCTACTCAGACTTCAGAATTTAACTCTGGCTTTGATAGCTACTCAGACTTCAGAGTTTAACTCTGGCTTTGATAGCTACTCAGACTTCAGAGTTTAACTCTGGCTTTGATAGCTACTCAGACTTCAGAGTTTAACTCTGGCTTTGATAGCTACTCAGACTTCAGAGTTTAACTCTGGCTTTGATAGCTACTCAGACAGAGTTTAACTCTGCCTTTGATAGCTACTCAGACTTCAGAGTTTAACTCTGGCTTTGATAGCTACTCAGACTTCAGTTTAACTCTGGCTTTGATAGCTACTCAGACTTCAGAGTTTAACTCTGGCTTTGATAGCTACTCAGACAGAGTTTAACTCTGGATTTGATAGCTACTCAGACTTCAGAGTTTAACTCTGGCTTGGATAGCTACTCAGACTTCAGAGTTTAACTCTGGCTTTGATAGCTACTTAGACTTCAGAGTTTAACTCTGGCTTTGATAGCTACTCAGACTTCAGTTTAACTCTAGCTTTGATAGCTACTCAGACTTCAGAGTTTAACTCTGGCTTTGATAGCTACTCAGACTTCAGAGTTTAACTCTAGCTTTGATAGCTACTCAGGCTTCAGAGTTTAACTCTAGCTTTGATAGCTACTCAGGCTTCAGAGTTTAACTCTAGCTTTGATAGCTACTCAGACTCCAGAGTTTAACTCTAGCTTTGATAGCTACTCAGGCTTCAGAGTTTAACTCTAGCTTTGATAGCTACTCAGACTCCAGAGTTTAACTCTGGCTTTGATAGCTACTCATACTTCAGAGTTTAACTCTGGCTTTGATAGCTACTCAGACGTCAGAGTTTAACTCTAGCTTTGATAGCTACTCAGACTTCAGTTTAATTCTAGCTTTGATAGCTACTCAGACATCAGAGTTTAACTCTAGCTTTGATAGCTACTCAGACTTCAGTTTAACTCTAGCTTTGATAGCTCCATGTATGACTCTCTAGGAACCAAAGAGAGACAAAATCCTAACTTTTCTTCAGCTGTGCCAGTGACTGCTGTTCTTTTCTGACTGTACCCCTAAACCAATAAAAATGCCCCAAGCCAAGAGCAGTTGTTTCTCGGGTCCTGTCCTTCTCCGACCAAGCGTTACCCCTTCTTACTTGTTTTAAAAAGGAATAGGGTAGAGAACGCTGGGCAGGCGTGTGGGGGTGTAGGGTGTCTCAGGCCGTGTGTGAACAGCTGAGAGGTGTGATTTTACAGGCTCACTGCCCCCTGTCAGGCTCTGATTGGGCTGGACAGGAGGTGCAGGCAAGGCCCAGGCTTCAGAGAGACACCAACAGGTGGTAGGCCACTGCTCTGTGCTGGGGCTGGGGAGGGGGGCAAGCCAAGGAGGAAGCTTGGGAGGGGGGGGGGGGGGGGCAGGCCGCGGCGGAGGGCAAGCCGAGGAGGAAGCTTGGGAGGGAGGGGGGGGGGGGGGGGGCAGGCCGCGGCAGAGGCTGGGGAGGGGGGCACACCCAGCGGATAGAAAAGGCCAGGCGAGGAGTACTGATCTGGACACAATCCACTGGCTGGACACAGAAGAAGGAACACCGGGACGGTACGGCAGGAGAGGAGAGGAGAGGAGAGGAGAGGAGAGGAGAGGAGAGGAGAGGAGAGGAGAGGAGAGGAGAGGAGAGGAGAATAGAGGAGAGGGAGAGGAGAGGAGAGGAGAGGAGAGGAGAGGAGAGGAGAGGAGAGGAGAGGGAGAGGAGAGGGAGAGGAGAGGAGAGGAGAGGAGAGGAGAGGAGAGGAGAGGAGAGGAGAGGAGAGGAGAGGGAAGAAAGACAGGAAGAGAGAGAAACACAGACAGGTAAAAGATAGGGACTGGAGGACTGGTAGAGGAGGAGAGGACAGCAGCCCAGGCGGGAAGGAAGGAAGAAAGGGGAGAGAGAGGTTGAGGACTGCTACAGGAATGTTGTGGTCTGGTTGAGGGCCTAGAGAACTTGAAGGACTAGGAGAGGTGTGTTGGCTGTGTCACTGTCAGTGGGTATTTAGTTTGGAGTTATGGCACCAGGTGTGGCTGAGTTATGTTCTGTTTGTGGAGATCTGTTGGCTTTGAGGAACTGTTGCTGGGCAGCTTTCCAGTAAACCTTTTTTTAGTTCAATACTTTGAAAGTACTTTTCTAGAAGTTCTGCTAGTTGATAAAAGTGAAAAGCTCCTGATTGTTCAATAGATGATTCTGATGTTTGCTACAAGTAGATGGTGAAGAATTTACTATAATATTACTATTTTCATCTCAGTAAAACCTAAAGTACTCATAATCAAATAGCTTAGAGTCACATGTTCTGTGCTCTCTCCCCATCAAATCCCCCTGATTTGCTGTACCATGTGAGCTGAGAGTGGGACGTGAGACAGGGGGACGGGGGAACAGGGAGACCATGAGACAGGCGTAGCAGCAGGTGTTGGAACAGTTGTTAGCTAATGTCTATCTGTGGTTTATGACGTTGGGACAATGACACTCTGGACCACTAGCAGGATGTGAAGCCTTCGTCAGGTGAGGAGCAGAAAGGAGAGGGGTGATCTGTAGAGAGAAGAGGGGATGAGAAGGAGGCACCGCCTGGGTGCAATCTAGAGGCCTGAAGGTGAGCTTCTGTTTGCTGAGGTGTCACACGGTTCCTGTCTTTGATCAACAGTGTGGTGTCAGGAAAGTGAGGATCATGTTGGCTGTTAGCTGTTGGTTTGTCTTGGTCTTGTTAGATTCTTGAAGGTTCCTAGAATTCTTTTAGGTTCCTACAATGCTTTCAGGTTCTTAGAATGCTTTTAGGTTCCTATAATGCTTTTAGGATCTTAGAATGCTTTTAGGTTCCTAGAATGCTTTTAGGTTCTTAGAATGCTTTTAGGTTCCTAGAATGCTTTTAGGATCTTAGAATGCTTTTAGGTTCCTAGAATGCTTTTAGGTTCTTAGAATGCTTTTAGGTTCCCAGAATTCATTGCAGAGAAGGGAAAGATGTAGTAAGGTAGAATTGAACATGTTCAGTGGAGCCAGCTTTCTGGATGGAGTTTAGTAGAGTGCATCAAGGACAGACTGTCTGAATGACCTATTTCCACGCTACGGTGGAGACAAGGAAGACTCTGGGATGTGGATGAGAACATGAATCGCAGGAAAGGTACAGAAAATGATTTTGTTAAAAGTAAAAGTTTAATACAATATATTGTCTTGCCTCTACTTTTACTAGTTGTGGTCATCTTAAAACCATTTTGTTGTTGAGATTTCAGTCAAATGTATTCATTGGTGTTTCAGATATCACAACGTGACATACTGCACAATGTTGATGAACTTTAATCGCTAGTGACCTTTATGTGTTAGTAGTCCGTGTGTGTGTGTGTGTGTGTGTGTGCGTGTGCGTGTGTCTCAACCCTCTGAGTTATCTAGACACATGAGGTCTAAAGTTACTGACCACTAGGGACAGGCAGCCAGTCATCCAACATGGCTGCAGCATTATTACTGCAGCATTACCCATCAAACTTCATCGTCACTGACTCCGTTTAGAGATAATCTCGGCTATGTTCCCGAAAATCCTCTTTATAGAAGAATATTCAAATGATTCAGATCTCAATTTTTTTTTTTTATTATTGATAATGTAATTCGATTTAAGACAATCGTTCCATTGAACAAGATTTAACCTTGTGAGTTTAACCTAACGTCTAACTGCACGTCAACACCACAACGTACCTCGTTTCGTCCTGCTACTTCCTTCAGGTTAACCAACGTGTTTCACTTTAAACTGATTACGGATGGGAGCTTCAGTTACACCTCTCTCTCTCTCTCTCTCTCTCTCTCTCTCTCTCTCATCCCAAATGACAACCTATTCCCTATGTAGTGCACTACTTTTGTACAGGGTCCATAGAGGCCTGATTAAAATGAAGTGCACTATATAGGAAATAGGGTGCCATTTAGGATAAATCTACAGTTAACCAATAGGGTGGCATTTAGGATAAATCTACAGTTAACCATTGTTAGACAGTTAAAGGTTCTGCTCACACTTCCCTGGGACTGTGCGGTAATGAACGGATGCTTTGTGTCCTCTAGCCGGGGGGCCTGGTCTGTCAGGGAGGAGATCCTGTCGTTGCCTCCTGTGAAGACATGCTTCCTTATATCCCCATATGAATACTGCTGTTATGGAATGTAAGGAAGTGTGTGGTTACAAGGGGACTGGAGCGCCAAGCGGGAGAAGAGGATGTTTGTTGGGATGAAAACTGAGGCTGCAAGACTGAATGGCCGTTTTATTGGCATCTGTATAGAGGAGTAGAAGTTTAGAATATGTGTGTGTGTGTGTGTGTGTGTGTGTGTGTGTGTGTGTGTGTGTGTGTGTGTGTGTGTGTGTGTGTGTGTGTGTGTGTGTGTGTGTGTGTGTGTGTGTGTGTGTGTGTGTGTGTGTGCGCGCGCGCGTGCGTGTGTGCGTGTGTGTGCGCGCATGTGTGTGTGCATGTGTGTGTGTGTGTGTGTGCGTGCGTGCGTGCGTGAGTGTGCGTGAGTGTGCGTGCGTGCGTGCGTGTGTGTGTGTGTGGCCCAGCCAACAGGTGGAAGGGACTGTTCTTCATTCGGTGTCCTTCAGCCCAGACACGTGTGGACGTTAACCATTAGCTGGGTGTTTGGGTGAAATGGCACCCTATTTCTTAAATAGTGTACTACTTTTGACCAGAGCCTTATGGGCCATTGTCAAAAGTAGTGCACTTTAAAGGAAATAGGCTGCCATTTGTGACGTACCTCTGCCCTGCCCAGCCCTGCTGCTGACAGTCATGGGGGATTGACCGAACAGCTGTCCCCAGTTATAGCAACACGAGGAGTGGTTGGGAAAGAAGGGGAGAGGGAGGGAGAGGTGGGGTTGGGAAAGAAGGGAGAGGGAGGGAGAGGTGGGGTTGGGAAAGAAGGGAGAGGGAGGGAGAGGTGGGGTTGGGAAAGAAGGGGAGAGGGAGGGAGAGGTGGGGTTGGGAAAGAAGGGAGAGGGAGGGAGAGGTAGGGTTGGGAAAGAAGGGAGAGGGAGGGAGAGGTGGGGTTGGGAAAGAAGGGAGAGGGAGGGAGAGGTAGGGTTGGGAAAGAAGGGAGAGGGAGGGAGAGGTGGGGTTGGGAAAGAAGGGAGAGGGAGGGAGAGGTGGGGTTGGGAAAGAAGGGGAGAGGGAGGGAGAGGTGGGGTTGGGAAAGAAGGGAGAGGGAGGGAGAGGTGGGGTTGGGAAAGAAGGGAGAGGGAGGGAGAGGTGGGGTTGGGAAAGAAGGGAGAGGGAGGGAGAGGTGGGGTTGGGAAAGAAGGGAGAGGGAGGGAGAGGTGGGGTTGGGAAAGAAGGGGAGAGGGAGGGAGAGGTGGGTTGGGAAAGAAGGGAGAGGGAGGGAGAGGTGGGGTTGGGAAAGAAGGGGAGAGGTGGGGTTGGGAAAGAAGGGAGAGGGAGGGAGAGGTGGGGTTGGGAAAGAAGGGGAGAGGGAGGGAGAGGTGGGGTTGGGAAAGAAGGGAGAGGGAGGGAGAGGTGGGGTTGGGAAAGAAGGGGAGAGGTGGGGTTGGGAAAGAAGGGAGAGGGAGGGAGAGGTGGGGTTGGGAAAGAAGGGGAGAGGGAGGGAGAGGTGGGGTTGGGAAAGAAGGGAGAGGGAGGGAGAGGTGGGGTTGGGAAAGAAGGGAGAGGGAGGGAGAGGTGGGGTTGGGAAAGAAGGGGAGAGGGAGGGAGAGGTGGGGTTGGGAAAGAAGGGAGAGGGAGGGAGAGGTGGGGTTGGGAAAGAAGGGGGAGGGAGGGAGAGGTGGGGTTGGGAAAGAAGGGGGAGGGAGGGAGAGGTGGGGTTGGGAAAGAAGGGGAGGGAGGGAGAGGGAGGGAGAGGTAGGGTTGGGAAAGAAGGGAGAGGGAGGGAGAGGTAGGGTTGGGAAAGAAGGGGGAGGGAGGGAGAGGTGGGGTTGGGAAAGAAGGGGGAGGGAGGGAGAGGGAGGGAGAGGTAGGGTTGGGAAAGAAGGGGAGAGGGAGGGAGAGGTGGGGTTGGGAAAGAAGGGAGAGGGAGGGAGAGGTGGGGTTGGGAAAGAAGGGGAGAGGGAGGGAGAGGGAGGGTTGGGAAAGAAGGGGAGAGGTGGGGAGAGGGGGGGTTGGGAAAGAAGGGAGAGGGAGGGAGAGGTAGGGTTGGGAAAGAAGGGAGAGGGAGGGAGAGGTGGGGTTGGGAAAGAAGGGGAGAGGGAGGGAGAGGGGGGGAGAGGGAGGGAGAGGTAGGGTTGGGAAAGAAGGGAGAGGGAGGGAGAGGTGGGGTTGGGAAAGAAGGGAGAGGGAGGGAGAGGGAGGGAGAGGGAGGGTTGGGAAAGAAGGGAGAGGGAGGGAGAGGTAGGGTTGGGAAAGAAGGGAGAGGTGGGGTTGTCATTGGGAGTGGGTTGAGTTGTTTGTATCTCTAATAATATTATTTATTAATTTAACTTTTATTTAACCTTTATTTAACCTTTATTTAACCTTTATTTAACCTTTATTTAACTAGGCAAGTCAGTTATTAAGAACAAATTATTATTTAACAATGACTTCCTAGGATGGGAGAGGTCTACTCTGCTCAGTAACATCACTTTCTCCATGTCTGTCTAGTCCAGTGAAACAAGATTTAGCCCAATGGTCTTATTAGCTTCCAGATTGGACAGTGATAGTTCTGCGAGTAATGTTTTCCTTAAAATGTATTTAACTAGACAAGTCAGTTAAGAACAACTTCTTATTTCCCCGGCCAAACCCAGAACGAATTGTGCGCCGCCCTATGGGACTCCCAATCACGGCCGGTTGTGATACAGCCTGGATTCAAACCAGGGTGTCTGTAGTGACGCCTGTAGCACTAAGATGCAGTGCCTTAGACCGCTGCGCCACTCGGGAGTGATGATTAGTTTCCAGATTGGACAGTGATAGTTCTGTGAGTAATGTTATGGTAGGGATGATTCGTTTCCAGATTGGACAGTGATAGTTCTGTGAGTAATGTTATGGTAGGGATGATTCGTTTCCAGATTGGACAGTGATAGTTCTGTGAGTAATGTTATGGTAGGGATGATTCGTTTCCAGATTGGACAGTGCTAGTTCTGTGAGTAATGTTATGGTAGGGATGATTTGTTTCCAGATTGGACAGTGATAGTTCTGTGAGTAATGTTATGGTAGGGATGATTAGTTTCCAGATTGGACAGTGATAGTTCTGTGAGTAATGTTATGGTAGGGATGATTAGTTTCCAGATTGGACAGTGATAGTTCTGTGAGTAATGTTATGGTAGGGATGATTCGTTTCCAGATTGGACAGTGATAGTTCTGTGAGTAATGTTATGGTAGGGATGATTAGTTTCCAGATTGGACAGTGATAGTTCTGTGAGTAATGTTATGGTAGGGATGATTCGTTTCCAGATTGGACAGTGATAGTTCTGTGAGTAATGTTATGGTAGGGATGATTCGTTTCCAGATTGGACAGTGATAGTTCTGTGAGTAATGTTATGGTAGGGATGATTCGTTTCCAGATTGGACAGTGATAGTTCTGTGAGTAATGTTATGGTAGGGATGATTCGTTTCCAGATTGGACAGTGCTAGTTCTGTGAGTAATGTTATGGTAGGGATGATTCGTTTCCAGATTGGACAGTGATAGTTCTGTGAGTAATGTTATGGTAGGGATGATTAGTTTCCAGATTGGACAGTGATAGTTCTGTGAGTAATGTTATGGTAGGGATGATTCGTTTCCAGATTGGACAGTGATAGTTCTGTGAGTAATGTTATGGTAGGGATGATTCGTTTCCAGATTGGACAGTGATAGTTCTGCGAGTAATGTTTTACTTAAAATGTATTTAACTAGACAAGTCAGTTAAGAACAACTTCTTATTTCCCCGGCCAAACCCAGAACGAATTGTGCGCCGCCCTATGGGACTCCCAATCACGGCCGGTTGTGATACAGCCTGGATTCAAACCAGGGTGTCTGTAGTGACGCCTGTAGCACTAAGATGCAGTGCCTTAGACCGCTGCGCCACTCGAGAGTGATGATTAGTTTCCAGATTGGACAGTGATAGTTCTGTGAGTAATGTTATGGTAGGGATGATTCGTTTCCAGATTGGACAGTGATAGTTCTGTGAGTAATGTTATGGTAGGGATGATTAGTTTCCAGATTGGACAGTGATAGTTCTGTGAGTAATGTTATGGTAGGGATGATTAGTTTCCAGATTGGACAGTGATAGTTCTGTGAGTAATGTTATGGTAGGGATGATTAGTTTCCAGATTGGACAGTGATAGTTCTGTGAGTAATGTTATGGTAGGGATGATTCGTTTCCAGATTGCACAGTGATAGTTCTGTGAGTAATGTTATGGTAGGGATGATTAGTTTCCAGATTGGACAGTGCTAGTTCTGTGAGTAATGTTATGGTAGGGATGATTCGTTTCCAGATTGGACAGTGATAGTTCTGTGAGTAATGTTATGGTAGGGATGATTAGTTTCCAGATTGGACAGTGATAGTTCTGTGAGTAATGTTATGGTAGGGATGATTAGTTTCCAGATTGGACAGTGATAGTTCTGTGAGTAATGTTATGGTAGGGATGATTCGTTTCCAGATTGGACAGTGATAGTTCTGTGAGTAATGTTATGGTAGGGATGATTCGTTTCCAGATTGGACAGTGATAGTTCTGTGAGTAATGTTATGGTAGGGATGATTCGTTTCCAGATTGGACAGTGATAGTTCTGTGAGTAATGTTATGGTAGGGATGATTAGTTTCCAGATTGGACAGTGATAGTTCTGTGAGTAATGTTATGGTAGGGATGATTCGTTTCCAGATTGGACAGTGATAGTTCTGTGAGTAATGTTATGGTAGGGATGATTCGTTTCCAGATTGGACAGTGATAGTTCTGTGAGTAATGTTATGGTAGGGATGATTAGTTTCCAGATTGGACAGTGATAGTTCTGTGAGTAATGTTATGGTAGGGATGATTAGTTTCCAGATTGGACAGTGATAGTTCTGTGAGTAATGTTATGGTAGGGATGATTAGTTTCCAGATTGGACAGTGATAGTTCTGTGAGTAATGTTATGGTAGGGATGATTCGTTTCCAGATTGGACAGTGATAGTTCTGGGAGTAATGTTATGGTAGGGATGATTCGTTTCCAGATTGGACAGTGATAGTTCTGTGAGTAATGTTATGGTAGGGATGATTAGTTTCCAGATTGGACAGTGATAGTTCTGTGAGTAATGTTATGGTAGGGATGATTAGTTTCCAGATTGGACAGTGATAGTTCTGTGAGTAATGTTATGGTAGGGATGATTAGTTTCCAGATTGGACAGTGATAGTTCTGTGAGTAATGTTATGGTAGGGATGATTAGTTTCCAGATTGGACAGTGATAGTTCTGTGAGTAATGTTATGGTAGGGATGATTAGTTTCCAGATTGGACAGTGATAGTTCTGTGAGTAATGTTATGGTAGGGATGATTCGTTTCCAGATTGGACAGTGATAGTTCTGTGAGTAATGTTATGGTAGGGATGATTCGTTTCCAGATTGGACAGTGATAGTTCTGTGAGTAATGTTATGGTAGGGATGATTCGTTTCCAGATTGGACAGTGATAGTTCTGTGAGTAATGTTATGGTAGGGATGATTAATTTCCAGATTGCACAGTGATAGTTCTGTGAGTAATGTTATGGTAGGGATGATTAGTTTCCAGATTGGACAGTGATAGTTCTGTGAGTAATGTTATGGTAGGGATGATTAGTTTCCAGATTGGACAGTGATAGTTCTGTGAGTAATGTTATGGTAGGGATGATTAGTTTCCAGATTGGACAGTGATAGTTCTGTGAGTAATGTTATGGTAGGGATGATTAGTTTCCAGATTGGACAGTGATAGTTCTGTGAGTAATGTTATGGTAGGGATGATTAGTTTCCAGATTGGACAGTGATAGTTCTGTGAGTAATGTTATGGTAGGGATGATTAGTTTCCAGATTGGACAGTGATAGCTCTGTGAGTAATGTTATGGTAGGGATGATTCGTTTCCAGATTGCACAGTGATAGTTCTGTGAGTAATGTTATGGTAGGGATGATTCGTTTCCAGATTGGACAGTGATAGTTCTGTGAGTAATGTTATGGTAGGGATGATTAGTTTCCAGATTGGACAGTGATAGTTCTGTGAGTAATGTTATGGTAGGGATGATTAGTTTCCAGATTGGACAGTGATAGTTTTGTGAGTAATGTTATGGTAGGGATGATTAGTTTCCAGATTGGACAGTGATAGTTCTGTGAGTAATGTTATGGTAGGGATGATTAGTTTCCAGATTGGACAGTGATAGTTCTGTGAGTAATGTTATGGTAGGGATGATTAGTTTCCAGATTGGACAGTGATAGTTCTGTGAGTATTGTTATGGTAGGGATGATTAGTTTCCAGATTGGACAGTGATAGTTCTGTGAGTAATGTTATGGTAGGGATGATTAGTTTCCAGATTGGACAGTGATAGTTCTGTGAGTAATGTTATGGTAGGGATGATTAGTTTCCAGATTGGACAGTGCTAGTTCTGTGAGTAATGTTATGGTAGGGATGATTAGTTTCCAGATTGGACAGTGATAGTTCTGTGAGTAATGTTATGGTAGGGATGATTAGTTTCCAGATTGCACAGTGATAGTTCTGTGAGTAATGTTATGGTAGGGATGATTAGTTTCCAGATTGGACAGTGATAGTTCTGTGAGTAATGTTATGGTAGGGATGATTAGTTTCCAGATTGGACAGTGATAGTTCTGTGAGTAATGTTATGGTAGGGATGATTAGTTTCCAGATTGGACAGTGATAGTTCTGTGAGTAATGTTATGGTAGGGATGATTAGTTTCCAGATTGGACAGTGATAGTTCTGTGAGTAATGTTATGGTAGGGATGATTAGTTTCCAGATTGGACAGTGATAGTTCTGTGAGTATTGTTATGGTAGGGATGATTAGTTTCCAGATTGGACAGTGATAGTTCTGTGAGTAATGTTATGGTAGGGATGATTAGTTTCCAGATTGGACAGTGATAGTTCTGTGAGTAATGTTATGGTAGGGATGATTAGTTTCCAGATTGGACAGTGATAGTTCTGTGAGTAATGTTATGGTAGGGATGATTAGTTTCCAGATTGGACAGTGATAGTTCTGTGAGTAATGTTATGGTAGGGATGATTAGTTTCCAGATTGCACAGTGATAGTTCTGTGAGTAATGTTATGGTAGGGATGATTAGTTTCCAGATTGGACAGTGATAGTTCTGTGAGTAATGTTATGGTAGGGATGATTAGTTTCCAGATTGCACAGTGATAGTTCTGTGAGTAATGTTATGGTAGGGATGATTCGTTTCCAGATTGGACAGTGATAGTTCTGTGAGTAATGTTATGGTAGGGATGATTAGTTTCCAGATTGCACAGTGATAGTTCTGGGAGTAATGTTATGGTAGGGAAAATGACAGCCTCTCCATATCATATGTTATAGTACCGTGTCATCACTGTTGTGCTTTTACTGACCTCCCCTTTTCCTGTTTTTCTTTCTCTCTTTTCATAAACAGGAACAAGAGGACGATGTGGAACTCTGACGTCACGGCTACAAAATATCAACTCCACTGCCCTCCTGTCTCTCTTTCTTTCTTTCTTCCTCTCCTCACCCCTGTCCTATCTCCTCCCCCACCCCCCTCTCTCGCTTTCCCTCTCGTCCTGAACAGCACGCCTCGCTGTGGCTGGTCAAACGGAACCAAGTCAGGTGTTTCAGAGAGGTTTGGTCCCCTTCAACCAGCTACTGCGTCGTGACCTCAGTCAGCAGACAGACATCCACAGCGGGAACGAAAGACAGAGTGTACACTACTACTACTGTACTACTGTAGCCTACTGCTGTTGCTTTTGTGTGTCTGAATCAGGTCAAATTAATCTACTTTTTGTACCACTGTGGATACATTTTTTAGATGTTTCTGTTACGTACATTTTTATGTTGTGTTTTAAAAAATAAAGAATTAAAGATGTGACCGTGCTTTTATCTCTGTCATATTTACATTGGGTTGCTGTGCTATATGAGTTGCTGGGTATTAGCCAAGGAATGAAACTATTACATTCCCTGTATTAACCAAGGAATTAAACTATTACATTCCCTGTATTAACCAAGGAATGAAACTATTACATTCCCTGTATTAACCAAGGAATTAAACTATTACATTCCCTGTATTAATGTAACGGCTGTCGCTCTCCTCCTCCTCAGATGAGGAGAGGAGAGAAGGATCATCAGACCAAAATGCAGCTTCAGGGAAATAAGCCATCTTTTTATTTAACACGATGATGATGGCAACACGAAAAAAACAAAACACTTTCAACTTTACAAAAAACAAGAAAACGACGTCAACGAAACCTGAACATAAACTTACATAACTACACGTAAACTCACGGACAGGAAACAGACTACATAAACCGAAACAGTCCCGTGTGGTACGAAATAACATACAGACACGGAAGACAATCACCCACAAACAAACAGTGAGAACACCCTACCTAAATATGACTCTTAATTAGAGGAGAACGCAAAACACCTGCCTCTAATTAAGAGCCATACCAGGCAACCACAACCAACATAGAAACAGATAACATAGACTGCCCACCCAAAACTAACGCCCTGACCAATTACACATACAAAAACAACATAAAACTGGTCAGGACCGTTACAATTAACCAAGGAATTAAATTATTACATTCCCTGTATTAACCAAGGAATGAAACTATTACATTCCCTGTATTAACCAAGGAATGAAACTATTACATTCCCTGTATTAACACATGATCCAGTACTTTGGCAACTAGTAAGTCTTTTTTAAACCTCCCGCTTTGGGTTGAATGTGTCAACGTGTAGTTCCTGCATGCATAGTCTATGAGCAGAATTACTGTTTTACCTCAATTAGCCATGAAATCCCTAGTTTGAAAGCGACTGTTTCTGGAAGATGTGCCCTGCCCACATTCCCCCCTTCCCCCCACGTGGACACAGCCCCCTCACCATTTGAGTAATTTGAGTTCCAGCCAATACGATTCAGTCCCTCACCATTTGAGTGACAGCTAGCAAAAATCCCTCACAGCAGAGCGAGAGAGCTGAGAGCAGTGAGTGTTGCACATATGGGATGTAGGACGGAATTTTCGGGGACCACTTTGGCACTTGGGCCCTACTTTAGGAACTACTGGATTAAAAAGTAAACAAAAGTACCGGATACTCCCTTTAATTGTCCCCAGCAACACAGCCCTCTAGTCACCAAGGTGTTGTCATTGGATAATAGAAGGTTTGCTCACAATATGATACTGTTGTCATAGTTTGACTTGAAATTTGTGACCATCACATATGCTTCTACATTGTTTTGCTCTGCACAGGAGAAACATTTTCACCCAGATAATACATCGAATGGCACAGTGATATTTGTTACGTTTGTGGTTTCGTGTCCGGTGCGCTCCGGCTGTTGTTACATTTGTGCTGTTGCGATCCTCGCTATATAAGTCATGTAACAAGTCCCACCAAAGTGGGTGAACCCTATTTGTTTTGTTTTTCACGCCAGCCACCCCGGGTTTGCTTCTCTGCCCCACCGTTTGCTACATTGGTGTCAGAAGAGGCCATCGGGAACGCATGGCTCGAATGTGTGAAGGGGCTGAGTAGTCGAAGCTAGGGGACAAGCCTTCCCGTTTGGAGAGGAACAGTGTAGCGATCCTTGCTATATGAGCCACATTACAATTCCCACCTAGTTGGCACGATGAATAGGGCGGTGGCCTTTCACGCGACCCGGGTTCACTTCCCTGCACAGTTGTGCGCTACAGTATCATATTGACAGTGCGAGAAAAGTCGTAAAATGTCACTATGTTAAGTCTACACCTAAGTCCAGTTTGGGTACAAAGTGAACGAGGCTTTTATATTTTTCTAAATCGTCTCCTATCGGTCAAATTTTGGCCATTTTTTTTACCAATCACGTTTTGTGTTGTATTCCCATTGTGATTGGTCCCTGAACCAATATGAAGGCATTTTGAAATAAAAGCCTGTTTCATGTGTCCATTCTCCAAAAAACTGACGAAGGCTGAGGGTTTTACTTTAAAACCTCTCCCGGGATCGGTGTCGTTGTCGTCGTCATCGCCCCACCCCACCACGCGGTTGAGCTAATGTGCGTTAATGTGATTAGCATGAAACTGGAATAATACATTGTTGGCCTTTCTCTTGCAATTAAAAAATAAATAAAACACATGTTTTTTTCTTTGTATTATATTTTACCAGATCTAATGTGTTATATTCTCCTACATTCCTTTCACATTTCCACAAACTTCAAAGTGTTTCCTTTCAAATGGTATCAAGGATATGCATATCACTGCTTCAGGTCGTGAGCTACAGGCAGTTAGATTTGCGTATGTCATTTTAGGCGAACATTAAAAAAAAGGGTCCGATCCTTAAGAGGATTTCTACAATAAAGACCTAATCTGAGAGAACAATGAGTACGTTGAAGTCCGATGACTGACACTATATATATGTTTTCTAAAGAACAAGCCCTCAACATAGCCCAAAGGCCAGCAGATGGTGATATCGAGTTCATCTTACCGTCCAAATGCATTGTATGCAACCGGTAATACACCCGTATCCCCCGTGGAGCGGTTCGTACATAAAACATTCTCCATTCAGGCTGCAATTCAATTTCCTCCTTAACTTGATTTAATGGCAAGAAAGGAAGAAAACAAATGGGTACAATGTGCTTTCCTTACGAAACACCATTTTCCTCCACCATGCTAAAGTGGCTAAATGCTAATCCCGGAATGTTGGATATTGCGTGAACGCGGGGTTCACCATCAGGAAGTAGCATTCCTAGGCGTTAGCCATTCTAGCATGGTGGTGAAAAATGGTGTTTCATAAAGAAAGAAGGCATATTTTCACCCATTTTTTCCAGCCTAAAAAAAGTAAAGGATGAAATCGAATTGCAGCCTGAATGGAGAATGTTTTAGGCAATGTGCGAAATACGGTGGAGCCAGAGGGGGGGGGGGGGGGCTCAGTTCCCCTGAATGAGACGTTAGCTCCCCTAAATGCAACAAAAGTCCAACTTTGAGGGGGGGTCTCTAAATACTGCTAATTTAACCATTTCCCTGTCGGTTTAAAATGAAATGGTAAATATGTTTTACAGTGGTAAATATGAAAATAAAAACTAATATTTCCACCTCTATGTCATGGTTTAAGTTTTTCTTTCTATGTGGTCGCGCTGTCCACTCAGTAGTGCTGAATTTCAGACTCATCTATTAGATTTTCCTTTGTGCTTCCTAATTTTTCCCATTTGTTTGCAATGCTTTCTTGATTTTTTTTAATTGCCTTTGTTACAAATACATTAGATTTATTCATTGATTTATCATTGTTTTGTTTTTCCAAGTCAGCTGTTTAGAGCGCTCATTGCTTTGTTTTCCAGGTGCATCGTGGGTACTGGTGTTCTCCGTGTCTATCGTTGACCAGAAGTAGTATACCACCATTTTGCAATGGCCTAGGCTTACATTGTTGTGGATTTGTGTTCCCATGAGAACTGTTTTCACGGCAAAACATAATGAAATGTTACGTAGGCATAGTTACACTTACAGTGCATCGCCAAGATCCATGATTTGAACAGGGTGCCTTTCCTGCAGTCAAATTACCAAATCGCCCTCTAGTGGCCTCATGGGTGGAATGTTATCAATATTTTTTTTTTTGGGGGGGGGGGAGAAAACCTACTGCTTCTATTTCAAACGGTTTTGTTTTATTTGAGTCTCCTCTGATGTGCATTCAGAAAGTATTCAGATCCCTTGATCTGTATATAGTATATATACATATATATATATATATAGTATCTGTATAAAGTATTCAGATCCACATTTTATTGCGTTACAGCCTTACTCTAAGATGGATTAAATATATTTGTTCTATTCAATCTACACACAATACACAATAATGACAAAGTGTAAACAGTTTTTTTTTTTATGTTTTATTTTATTATTATTTATTTTTTTAAACAGACATACCTTGTTTACATAAGTATTCAGACCCTTTGCTTATGAGACTCGAAATTGAGCTCAGGTGCATCCTGTTTACATTGATTATCCTTGATGTTTCTACAACTTTATGCCAGCAGCATACCACCCTGCATACCACTGCTGGCTTGCTTCTGAAGCTAAGCAGGGTTGGTCCTGGTCAGTCCCTGGATGAGAGACCAGATGCTGCTGGAAGTGGTGTTGGAGGGCCAGTAGGAGGCACTCTTTCCTCTGGTCTAAACAAATATCCCAATGCCCCAGGGCAGTGATTGGGGACACTGCCCTGTGTAGGGTGCCGTCTTTCGGATGGGACGTTAAACGGGTGTCCTGACTCTCTGAGGTCATTAAAGATCCCATGGCACTTATCGTAAGAGTAGGGGTGTTAACCCCGGTGTCCTGGCTAAATTCCCAATCTGGCCCTCAAACCATCATGGTCACCTAATAATCCCCAGTTTACAATTGGCTCATTCATCCCCCTCCTCTCCCCTGTAACTATTCCCCAGGTCGTTGCTGCAAATGAGAACGTGTTCTCAGTCAACTTACCTGGTAAAATAATGGATAAATAAAACTGGTGGTAAATTCAATTGATTGGACATGATTTAGAAAAGCACCCACCTGTCTATATAAGGTCTCCCAGTTGACATTGCATGTCAGAGCAAAAACCAAGCCACGAGGTCGAAGGAATTGTCCGTAGAGCTCTGAGACAGGATTGTGTCGAGGCACAAATCTGGGGAAGGGTACTAAAACATTTCTGCAGCATTGAAGGTCCCCAAGAACACAGTAGCCTCCATCATTCTGAAATGGATGAAGTTTGGAACCACCAAGACTCTTCCTAGAGCCGGCCAAACTGAGCAATCGAGGGAGAAGGACCTTGCAAAAGGACAACCATCTCTGCAGTACTGCACAAATCAGGCCTTTCTGGTAGAGTGACCAGACAGAAGCCACTCCTCAGTCAAAGGCACAAAACAGCCTGCTTGGAGTTTGCCAGAAATAACCTAAAGGACTTTCAGACCATGAGAAACAAGATTCTCTGGTCTGATGAAACCAAGACTGGACTCTTCGCCCTGAAAGCCAAGCGTCACTGTCACGCTGTATAATGATAGGAGGCAGGTGCAGGAATATGTCATCAGGTTTTTTTATTTCTCCACCGAAATTAAAGTACGTCGTGTTTACGACAGGGACGAAGCCCAAAACAAACACGCGCGTGTGTGAGTATATATATATATATATAACACAGGGATGAAACCCAAAACAAACACGTGCGTGTGTGAGTATATATATATATATAACACAGGGATGAAACCCAAACAAAAGAGTGAGGTGAAACCCTGTAAATAATGATACACGGGACGAGACCCATAATAACAAGTGCACAATAGCACATAGCACGAAAGCCGATAAAACAGAGCACAGGTACTCACAAGACCAACGGACATGGTAACAATAACCGACCAGGACAATGAGGAACAGAGGGCACATATATAACATCCTAATCAGGGCGAATCAGACGAGACAGTCCGGGGTTGGCGGTGATGAATCCAGTTCAGTGACGCCTAGAAGGCCGGTGACGTAGACCTCCGGAACTGGTGCGCGGAATGAGCAGCAGTACCGGGGGGGATCCGTGACAGTCACATCTGGAGGAAACCTGCCACCATCCATACGGTGAAGCATGGTGGTAACAGCATCGAGCTGTGGGAATGATTTTCAGCGGCAGGGACTGGGAGACTAGTCAGATTTGAGGGAAAGATGAACGGAGAGATCCTTGATGAAAACCTGCTCCAGAGCACTCAGGACTGCAGACTGGGGCAAAGGTTAACCTTCCAACAGGAAAACGACCCTAAGCAGACAGCCAAGACAACGCAGGAGTGGCTTCAAGACAAGTCTGGGTGGCAGGTAGTCTAGTGGTTAGAGTGTTGGGCCAGTAACCGAAAGGTTGCTAGTTTGAATCCTGAGCTGACAAGGTAAAAATATGTCGTTCTGCCCCTGAACCCACTGTTCCTAGGCCGTCATTGTAAATAAGAATTTGTTCTTAACTCACTTGCAACGTTAAATAAAGGTTAAAAAAAATATATATATAAAAGGTCTCTGAATGTCGTTGAGTGGCCCAGCCAGAGCCTGGACTTAAACAGGGTTGAACATCTCTGGAGAGACCTGAAAATAGCTGTGCAGTGACGCTCCCAATCCAACCTGATAGAGCTTCAAAGGATCTGCAGAGAAGAATGGGAGAAACTCCCCAAATACAGGTGTTCCAAGCATCATACCCAAGAAGACTCGAGTCTGTAATCGCTGCCAAAGGTGCTTCAACAAAGTACTGAGTAAAGGGTCTGAATTCTTATGTAAAGCTCATATTTCAGTTTTGTAAAATTGCCTCGGCTGAGGGTAGGCTACCAGCAGTGGTGTAGGCCTATTGGAGGGTAAACACAAGTAAACGTTGTTACCCACCATTTTCAGAAAAATACATTGAAAGTAGTGAGTGTTACTTTTTTTAAATTTAGAAACCGGAAATCTGAGTTTACCCAACAATTTTTTTTTACCACTACATCACTGGCCTCCGGTAGCCTATGTGAAGTCCATGGTAATGCACATTGCAGGTCCGGAGCCAGAACGGGCCTTTTTTCCATTGATGTTATACTAAAGACCACCTTGTCCAAGAGAGATTTACACAGTTAGCAAAATGTCACGCCACGGTAATTCTACACAAAACACAGCCCTTATTTTAAGTGTTTCTAAAAAATCCCCTATGAGAAAAAAATGAATGGTGGAAAAACGATTGGAATCATTTCTGTTTTACCGCTAGGTTTTATGGGTATTATGAGTCATATTGTGGTACTCTATTGCCGGCTGCATACAATGCATGTGGACGGTAAAATTAACTCATACCGCCATCTGCTGGCCTTTAGGCTCCCTTCAACAACTACCTAATTTATAGGCACTTCGGAGCCTCGTTTACTTCAACCGCAAGAGGGCACTGTGAATTTTCCACCAGCCCAGTTCTGACACATTTCCATGCTTGTTAACTTCCTGCTGAAGTTATCGTAAACATGGCGGACTGTAGAGAAGCAGGTGAGTCTGAAATGACAGCTGTCAACATACTTTAAATGAAAGCACTATAGTTACAGCTCTGGCTACAATATCACGGAGTAAACAAACGTGGCAGCTCGTCTGCGGTGAATGTTGTCCAGGTACAGCAGAGTTATTAGCTCTCTAGCTAACGTTAGGCTGCGAAGTGATGGGCTGGTAGCTAACGTTAGGCTGCGAAGAGATGGGCTGGTAGCTAACGTTAGCCTGCGAAGAGATGGGCTGGTAGCTAACGTTAGGCTGCGAAGAGATGGGCTGGTAGCTAACGTTAGCCTGCGAAGAGATGGGCTGGTAGCTAACGTTAGGCTGCGAAGAGATGGGCTGGTAGCTAACGTTAGCCTGCGAAGTGATGGGCTGGTAGCTAACGTTAGCCTGCGAAGTGATGGGCTGGTAGCTAACGTTAGCCTGCGAAGTGATGGGCTGGTAGCTAACGTTAGCCTGCGAAGTGATGGGCTGGTAGCTAACGTTAGCCTGCGAAGAGATGGGCTGGTAGCTAACGTTAGCCTGCGAAGTGATGGGCTGGTAGCTAACGTTAGCCTGCGAAGAGATGGGCTGGTAGCTAACGTTAGCCTGCGAAGAGATGGGCTGGTAGCTAACGTTAGCCTGCGAAGAGATGGGCTGGTAGCTAACGGTAGCCTGCGAAGTGATGGGCTGGTAGCTAACGTTAGCCTGCGAAGTGATGGGCTGGTAGCTAACGTTAGCCTGCGAAGTGATGGGCTGGTAGCTAACGTTAGCCTGCGAAGTGATGGGCTGGTAGCTAACGTTAGCCTGCGAAGTGATGGGCTGTTAGCTAACGTTAGCCTGCGAAGTGATGGGCTGGTAGCTAACGTTAGCCTGCGCATTCATGGGCTGGTAGCTAACGTTAGCCTGCGAAGTGATGGGCTGGTAGCTAACGTTAGCCTGCGAAGTGATGGGCTGGTAGCTAACGTTAGCCTGCGAAGAGATGGGCTGGTAGCTAACGTTAGCCTGCGAAGTGATGGGCTGGTAGCTAACGTTAGCCTGCGAAGTGATGGGCTGTTAGCTAACGTTAGCCTGCGAAGTGATGGGCTGGTAGCTAACGTTAGCCTGCGAAGAGACGGGCTGGTAGCTAACGTTAGCCTGCGAAGAGATGGGCTGGTAGCTAACGTTAGCCTGCGAAGAGATGGGCTGGTAGCTAACGTTATCGGCTTCACTGTTACAAGTTGCCGATTAATATTGCATCATTCATATTGGTTGTTACTTGAACCAACAGAGTTAAAAACGCTTTTACTCGTTGACTAGTTTTAGGCTGGGTTTCTGTACAGCACTTTGTGACATCAGCTGATTGTAAGAAGTGCTTTATAAATACACTTGATTGATTGATAGTTTATGCACACTAACGTTAGATACCGAGCCAGTTAACGTTAATAGCTAGCTAACTAGCCTGGTTGGTGTATATTTAGCCATGTAACGTTAGTAACTAATTAGCTAACCTGTCTGATGTCTATATTTAGCCAGTTAAAGCTAGATAGTTAGCTACCTACCTGGCTAGTTAGCTAGCAAGACCGCACTGTCAGCTGGATGCAAATGTAACTTCGTCGTCAATACGACACTGTGTGTTACAGATGGACCTGAGAAGAAAGATGACATCGTACGCGCAAAAGTAAGTCATTTATCGTTCTAAACCAAAAGTTACTCAGTTTTTCCAAATGACAACAAAAATGGCATGAAATGGACAATATTGTCAATACCATATGGTCCACTGTCCAACGCGCTAACCAGCGTTTCTTCCTGTCGTTAATCCACATCACTTTTAGAATGAAGGGAAGGAGTTGACCAAAGAGGAGAAGCAACGTCTGAGGAAAGAGAAGAAACAACAGAAGAAACAGAAGGATGAGAAGGGCCCGTCAGAAAGAGCGAAGGAAAAGAAGCCTGTCGCTCCATCACAACCTGTGCGAACACAACCCCCAACACAGAAAGGTGTTATAGCCTGGTTCCATATTGTAACCCTCCATGCTGTAACCTTCTCTTCTACTGTTGTCATCATGTCTTAAATGTTCTGCTTGTGGTTTGATTGTATCATTTTATATATTTGGAAAAACAAATTCCAATAGTTGTTCACTAATTTCCATAAAGTGCTAGCTTCGTCATTGGTCCATTTACCCATGAATCCTATCCAGCATCCACTTCATTGGTCAATGCACCTGTCTGTCTCTGTCCCCAGCTCCCACAGTGTTACCTGCCTCTGCACCAATACCTGTGCCTGCCTCAGGAGCTCCCTCCCACTCCTCTCCTGCCCCCTCCCCAGCAGACAAGCCAGCCAAAAGCAGAGCTGAGCAGAAGGCAGAGAGGAGAGCAAGGCAGGAAGCTGATAGAACCTCTAAACAACAGAGCTGCTCCTCCAGCAGCAAGACCAAGGCCCCTCCAAGTGAACTAAACCCAGGTACAACACAACATCTGCTGGTGGACCTATGGAGCACCTTGTTGACATGCTATATCTTATTGTCCTAGAGGGGAAATTACTTGGACAATTAAAGTGTGCTGCTGCTTTCATAGACATGCATACAATCAACCTATAATAACCCTCCCATTACCCCCTCCCCTCATCACACACCCCTCCCCTCATCACCCCCCCCCTCCCCTCATCACACCCCACTCCCCTCATCACACACCCCCTCCCCTCATCATACCCCCTCTCCTCCATCACACCCCCCCCTCCCCTCATCATACCCCCTCTCCTCCATCACACCCTCCACTCATCACACCACCCTCCCCTCATCACACCCCCCTCCCCTCATCACACCCCCCCCTCCCCTCATCATACCCCCTCTCCTCCATCACACCCTCCACTCATCACACCACCCTCCCCTCATCACACCCCCCTCACCTCATCACCCCCCCCCCCCCCCCCCTCATCTTAGGGGACAGGTTGTGACTAGGGGACAGTTCCACATGATGATGGTCTACAGGACAGGTTGTGACTAGGGGACAGTTCCACATGATGAAGGTCTACAGGACAGGTTGTGACTAGGGGACAGTTCCACATGATGAAGGTCTACAGGACAGGTTGTGACTAGGGGACAGTTCCACATGGTGGTCTACAGGACAGGTTGTGACTAGGGGACAGTTCCACATGATGATGGTCTACAGGACAGGTTGTGACTAGGGGACAGTTCCACATGATGATGGTCTACAGGACAGGTTGTGACTAGGGGACAGTTCCACATGATGATGGTCTACAGGACAGGTTGTGACTAGGGGACAGTTCCACATGATGATGGTCTATAGGACAGGTTGTGACTAGGGGACAGTTCCACATGATGAAGGTCTATAGGACAGGTTGTGACTAGGGGACAGTTCCACATGATGATGGTCTACAGGACAGGTTGTGACTAGGGGACAGTTCCACATGATGATGGTCTACAGGACAGGTTGTGACTAGGGGACAGTTCCACATGATGATGGTCTACAGGACAGGTTGTGACTAGGGGACAGTTCCACATGATGAAGGTCTACAGGACAGGTTGTGACTAGGGGACAGTTCCACATGATGAAGGTCTACAGGACAGGTTGTGACTAGGGGACAGTTCCACATGATGAAGGTCTACAGGACAGGTTGTGACTAGGTGACAGTTCCACATGATGAAGGTCTACAGGACAGGTTGTGACTAGGGGACAGTTCCACATGATGATGGTCTATAGGACAGGTTGTGACTAGGGGACAGTTCCACATGATGGTCTACAGGACAGGTTGTGACTAGGGGACAGTTCCACATGATGATGGTCTACAGGACAGGTTGTGACTAGGGGACAGTTCCACATGATGATGGTCTACAGGACAGGTTGTGACTAGGGGACAGTTCCACATGATGGTCTATAGGACAGGTTGTGACTAGGGGACAGTTCCACATGATGATGGTCTACAGGACAGGTTGTGACTAGGGGACAGTTCCACATGATGATGGTCTACAGGACAGGTTGTGACTAGGGGACAGTTCCACATGATGATGGTCTATAGGACAGGTTGTGACTAGGGGACAGTTCCACATGATGAAGGTCTACAGGACAGGTTGTGACTAGGGGACAGTTCCACATGATGAAGGTCTACAGGACAGGTTGTGACTAGGGGACAGTTCCACATGATGATGGTCTACAGGACAGGTTGTGACTAGGGGACAGTTCCACATGATGGTCTACAGGACAGGTTGTGACTAGGGAACAGTTCCACATGATGAAGGTCTACAGGACAGGTTGTGACTAGGGGACAGTTCCACATGATGAAGGTCTATAGGACAGGTTGTGACTAGGGGACAGTTCCACATGATGATGGTCTACAGGACAGGTTGTGACTAGGGGACAGTTCCACATGATGATGGTCTACAGGACAGGTTGTGACTAGGGGACAGTTCCACATGATGAAGGTCTACAGGACAGGTTGTGACTAGGGGACAGTTCCACATGAATGGTCTACAGGACAGGTTGTGACTAGGGGACAGTTCCACATGATGAAGGTCTACAGGACAGGTTGTGACTAGGGGACAGTTCAACATGATGATGGTCTACAGGACAGGTTGTGACTAGGGGACAGTTCCACATAATGATGGTCTACAGGACAGGTTGTGACTAGGGGACAGTTCCACATGATTATGGTCTACAGGACAGGTTGTGACTAGGGGACAGTTCCACATGATGATGGTCTATAGGACAGGTTGTGACTAGGGGACAGTTCCACATGATGATGGTCTACAGGACAGGTTGTGACTAGGGGACAGTTCCACATGATGATGGTCTACAGGACAGGTTGTGACTAGGGGACAGTTCCACATGATGAAGGTCTATAGGACAGGTTGTGACTAGGGGACAGTTCCACATGATGAAGGTCTACAGGACAGGTTGTGACTAGGGGACAGTTCCACATGATGAAGGTCTACAGGACAGGTTGTGACTAGGGGACAGTTCCACATGATGGTCTACAGGACAGGTTGTGACTAGGGGACAGTTCCACATGATGATGGTCTACAGGACAGGTTGTGACTAGGGGACAGTTCCACATGATGATGGTCTACAGGACAGGTTGTGACTAGGGGACAGTTCCACATGATGATGGTCTACAGGACAGGTTGTGACTAGGGGACAGTTCCACATGATGATGGTCTACAGGACAGGTTGTGACTAGGGGACAGTTCCACATGATGAAGGTCTACAGGACAGGTTGTGACTAGGGGACAGTTCCACATGATGATGGTCTACAGGACAGGTTGTGACTAGGGGACAGTTCCACATGATGATGGTCTACAGGACAGGTTGTGACTAGGGGACAGGTTGTGACTAGGGGACAGTTCCACATGATGGTGGTCTACAGGACAGGTTGTGACTAGGGGACAGTTCCACATGATGGTGGTCTACAGGACAGGTTGTGACTAGGGGACAGTTCCACATGATGATGGTCTACAGGACAGGTTGTGACTAGGGGACAGTTCCACATGATGATGGTCTACAGGACAGGTTGTGACTAGGGGACAGGTTGTGACTAGGGGACAGTTCCACATGATGATGGTCTACAGGACAGGTTGTGACTAGGGGACAGTTCCACATGATGATGGTCTATAGGACAGGTTGTGACTAGGGGACAGTTCCACATGATGAAGGTCTATAGGACAGGTTGTGACTAGGGACAGTTCCACATGATGGTCTACAGGACAGGTTGTGACTAGGGGACAGTTCCACATGATGAAGGTCTACAGGACAGGTTGTGACTAGGGGACAGTTCCACATGATGAAGGTCTATAGGACAGGTTGTGACTAGGGGACAGTTCCACATGATGAAGGTCTATAGGACAGGTTGTGACTAGGGGACAGTTCCACATGATGAAGGTCTATAGGACAGGTTGTGACTAGGGGACAGTTCCACATGATGAAGGTCTATAGGACAGGTTGTGACTAGGGACAGTTCCACATGATGGTCTACAGGACAGGTTGTGACTAGGGGACAGGTTGTGACTAGGGGACAGTTCCACATGATGAAGGTCTACAGGACAGGTTGTGACTAGGGGACAGTTCCACATGATGAAGGTCTACAGGACAGGTTGTGACTAGGGGACAGTTCCACATGATGAAGGTCTACAGGACAGGTTGTGACTAGGGGACAGTTCCACATGATGGTCTACAGGACAGGTTGTGACTAGGGGACAGGTTGTGACTAGGGGACAGTTCCACATGATGAAGGTCTATAGGACAGGTTGTGACTAGGGGACAGTTCCACATGATGATGGTCTACAGGACAGGTTGTGACTAGGGGACAGGTTGTGACTAGGGGACAGTTCCACATGATGATGGTCTAAAGGACAGGTTGTGACTAGGGGACAGGTTGTGACTAGGGGACAGGTTGTGACTAGGGGACAGTTCCACATGATGAAGGTCTATAGGACAGGTTGTGACTAGGGGACAGTTCCACATGATGATGGTCTAAAGGACAGGTTGTGACTAGGGGACAGGTTGTGACTAGGGGACAGTTCCACATGATGGTCTATAGGACAGGTTGTGACTAGGGGACAGTTCCACATGATGAAGGTCTACAGGACAGGTTGTGACTAGGGGACAGGTTGTGACTAGGGGACAGTTCCACATAATGATGGTCTATAGGACAGGTTGCGACTAGGGGACAGTTCCACATGATGAAGGTCTACAGGACAGGTTGTGACTAGGGGACAGTTCCACATGATGAAGGTCTACAGGACAGGTTGTGACTAGGGGACAGTTCCACATGATGATGGTCTATAGGACAGGCTGTGACTAGGGACAGTTCCATATGATGGTCTATAGGACAGGTTGTGACTAGGGGACAGGTTGTGACTAGGGGACAGTACCACATGATGGTGGTCTACAGGACAGGTTGTGACTAGGGGACAGTTCCACATGATGATGGTCTACAGGACAGGTTGTGACTAGGGGACAGTTCCACATGATGATGGACTACAGGACAGGTTGTGACTAGGGGACAGTTCCACATGATGAAGGTCTACAGGACAGGTTGTGACTAGGGGACAGTTCCACATGATGATGGTCTACAGGACAGGTTGTGACTAGGGGACAGTTCCACATGATGGTGGTCTACAGGACAGGTTGTGACTAGGGGACAGGTTGTGACTAGGGGACAGGTCTATAGGAGAGGTTGTGACTAGGGGACAGTTCCACATGATGGTGGTCTACAGGACAGGTAGTGACTAGGGGACAGTTCCACATGATGATGGTCTACAGGACAGGTTGTGACTAGGGGACAGTTCCACATGATGAAGGTCTACAGGACAGGTTGTGACTAGGGGACAGTTCCACATGATGAAGGTCTACAGGACAGGTTGTGACTAGGGGACAGTTCCACATGATGGTCTACAGGACAGGTTGTGACTAGGGGACAGTTCCACATGATGAAGGTCTACAGGACAGGTTGTGACTAGGGGACAGTTCCACATGATGAAGGTCTACAGGACAGGTTGTGACTAGGGGACAGTTCCACATGATGATGGTCTACAGGACAGGTTGTGACTAGGGGACAGTTCCACATGATGGTGGTCTACAGGACAGGTTGTGACTAGGGGACAGGTTGTGACTAGGGGACAGGTCTATAGGAGAGGTTGTGACTAGGGGACAGTTCCACATGATGGTGGTCTACAGGACAGGTTGTGACTAGGGGACAGTTCCACATGATGAAGGTCTACAGGACAGGTTGTGACTAGGGGACAGTTCCACATGATGAAGGTCTACAGGACAGGTTGTGACTAGGGGACAGGTCTATAGGAGAGGTTGTGACTAGGGGACAGTTCCACATGATGATGGTCTACAGGACAGGTTGTGACTAGGGGACAGTTCCACATGATGAAGGTCTACAGGACAGGTTGTGACTAGGGGACAGTTCCACATGATGATGGTCTACAGGACAGGTTGTGACTAGGGGACAGGTTGTGACTAGGGGACAGTTCCACATGATGATGGTCTACAGGACAGGTTGTGACTAGGGGACAGTTCCACATGATGATGGTCTACAGGACAGGTTGTGACTAGGGGACAGTTCCACATGATGGTGGTCTACAGGACAGGTTGTGACTAGGGGACAGTTCCACATGATGGTGGTCTACAGGACAGGTTGTGACTAGGGGACAGGTTGTGACTAGGGGACAGTTCCACAGGTTTAAGGTCTACAGGACAGGTTGTGACTAGGGGACAGTTCCACATGATGGTCTACAGGACAGGTTGTGACTAGGGGACAGGTTGTGACTAGGGGACAGTTCCACATGATGGTCTACAGGACAGGTTGTGACTAGGGGACAGTTCCACATGATGAAGGTCTACAGGACAGGTTGTGACTAGGGGACAGTTCCACATGATGAAGGTCTATAGGACAGGTTGTGACTAGGGGACAGTTCCACATGATGATGGTCTACAGGACAGGTTGTGACTAGGGGACAGTTCCACATGATGATGGTCTACAGGACAGGTTGTGACTAGGGGACAGTTCCACATGATGAAGGTCTACAGGACAGGTTGTGACTAGGGGACAGTTCCACATGATGAAGGTCTATAGGACAGGTTGTGACTAGGGACAGTTCCACATGATGGTCTACAGGACAGGTTGTGACTAGGGGACAGGTTGTGACTAGGGGACAGTTCCACATGATGATGGTCTACAGGACAGGTTGTGACTAGGGGACAGTTCCACATGATGAAGGTCTATAGGACAGGTTGTGACTAGGGGACAGTTCCACATGATGAAGGTCTATAGGACAGGTTGTGACTAGGGGACAGTTCCACATGATGAAGGTCTATAGGACAGGTTGTGACTAGGGGACAGTTCCACATGATAAAGGTCTATAGGACAGGTTGTGACTAGGGGACAGTTCCACATGATGGTCTACAAGACAGGTTGTGACTAGGAGACAGGTTGTGACTAGGGGACAGTTCCACACGATGAAGGTCTATAGGACAGGTTGTGACTAGGGGACAGTTCCACATGATGATGGTCTACAGGACAGGTTGTGACTAGGGGACAGTACCACATGATGGTGGTCTACAGGACAGGTTGTGACTAGGGGACAGTTCCACATGATGATGGTCTACAGGACAGGTTGTGACTAGGGGACAGTTCCACATGATGAAGGTCTATAGGACAGGTTGTGACTAGGGACAGTTCCACATGATGGTCTACAGGACAGGTTGTGACTAGGGGACAGTTCCACATGATGGTGGTCTACAGGACAGGTTGTGACTAGGGGACAGTTCCACATGATGAAGGTCTATAGGACAGGTTGTGACTAGGGGACAGTTCCACATGATGGTGGTCTACAGGACAGGTTGTGACTAGGGGACAGTTCCACATGATGAAGGTCTATAGGACAGGTTGTGACTAGGGGACAGTACCACATGATGATGGTCTACAGGACAGGTTGTGACTAGGGGACAGTTCCACATGATGATGGTCTACAGGACAGGTTGTGACTAGGGGACAGTTCCACATGATGAAGGTCTATAGGACAGGTTGTGACTAGGGGACAGGTCTATAGGAGAGGTTGTGACTAGGGGACAGTTCCACATGATGAAGGTCTATAGGACAGGTTGTGACTAGGGGACAGTTCCACATGATGAAGGTCTACAGGACAGGTTGTGACTAGGGGACAGTTCCACATGATGGTCTACAGGACAGGTTGTGACTAGGGGACAGGTTGTGACTAGGGGACAGTTCCACATGATGAAGGTCTATAGGACAGGTTGTGACTAGGGGACAGTTCCACATGATGATGGTCTACAGGACAGGTTGTGACTAGGGGACAGGTTGTGACTAGGGGACAGTTCCACATGATGATGGTCTAAAGGACAGGTTGTGACTAGGGGACAGGTTGTGACTAGGGGACAGTTCCACATGATGATGGTCTAAAGGACAGGTTGTGACTAGGGGACAGGTTGTGACTAGGGGACAGGTTGTGACTAGGGGACAGTTCCACATGATGAAGGTCTATAGGACAGGTTGTGACTAGGGGACAGTTCCACATGATGATGGTCTAAAGGACAGGTTGTGACTAGGGGACAGGTTGTGACTAGGGGACAGTTCCACATGATGGTCTATAGGACAGGTTGTGACTAGGGGACAGTTCCACATGATGAAGGTCTACAGGACAGGTTGTGACTAGGGGACAGGTTGTGACTAGGGGACAGTTCCACATAATGATGGTCTATAGGACAGGTTGCGACTAGGGGACAGTTCCACATGATGAAGGTCTACAGGACAGGTTGTGACTAGGGGACAGTTCCACATGATGAAGGTCTACAGGACAGGTTGTGACTAGGGGACAGTTCCACATGATGATGGTCTATAGGACAGGCTGTGACTAGGGACAGTTCCATATGATGGTCTATAGGACAGGTTGTGACTAGGGGACAGGTTGTGACTAGGGGACAGTACCACATGATGGTGGTCTACAGGACAGGTTGTGACTAGGGGACAGTTCCACATGATGATGGTCTACAGGACAGGTTGTGACTAGGGGACAGTTCCACATGATGATGGTCTACAGGACAGGTTGTGACTAGGGGACAGTTCCACATGATGAAGGTCTACAGGACAGGTTGTGACTAGGGGACAGTTCCACATGATGATGGTCTACAGGACAGGTTGTGACTAGGGGACAGTTCCACATGATGGTGGTCTACAGGACAGGTTGTGACTAGGGGACAGGTTGTGACTAGGGGACAGGTCTATAGGAGAGGTTGTGACTAGGGGACAGTTCCACATGATGGTGGTCTACAGGACAGGTAGTGACTAGGGGACAGTTCCACATGATGATGGTCTACAGGACAGGTTGTGACTAGGGGACAGTTCCACATGATGAAGGTCTACAGGACAGGTTGTGACTAGGGGACAGTTCCACATGATGAAGGTCTACAGGACAGGTTGTGACTAGGGGACAGTTCCACATGATGGTCTACAGGACAGGTTGTGACTAGGGGACAGTTCCACATGATGAAGGTCTACAGGACAGGTTGTGACTAGGGGACAGTTCCACATGATGAAGGTCTACAGGACAGGTTGTGACTAGGGGACAGTTCCACATGATGATGGTCTACAGGACAGGTTGTGACTAGGGGACAGTTCCACATGATGGTGGTCTACAGGACAGGTTGTGACTAGGGGACAGGTTGTGACTAGGGGACAGGTCTATAGGAGAGGTTGTGACTAGGGGACAGTTCCACATGATGGTGGTCTACAGGACAGGTTGTGACTAGGGGACAGTTCCACATGATGAAGGTCTACAGGACAGGTTGTGACTAGGGGACAGTTCCACATGATGAAGGTCTACAGGACAGGTTGTGACTAGGGGACAGGTCTATAGGAGAGGTTGTGACTAGGGGACAGTTCCACATGATGATGGTCTACAGGACAGGTTGTGACTAGGGGACAGTTCCACATGATGAAGGTCTACAGGACAGGTTGTGACTAGGGGACAGTTCCACATGATGATGGTCTACAGGACAGGTTGTGACTAGGGGACAGGTTGTGACTAGGGGACAGTTCCACATGATGATGGTCTACAGGACAGGTTGTGACTAGGGGACAGTTCCACATGATGATGGTCTACAGGACAGGTTGTGACTAGGGGACAGTTCCACATGATGGTGGTCTACAGGACAGGTTGTGACTAGGGGACAGTTCCACATGATGGTGGTCTACAGGACAGGTTGTGACTAGGGGACAGGTTGTGACTAGGGGACAGTTCCACAGGTTTAAGGTCTACAGGACAGGTTGTGACTAGGGGACAGTTCCACATGATGGTCTACAGGACAGGTTGTGACTAGGGGACAGGTTGTGACTAGGGGACAGTTCCACATGATGGTCTACAGGACAGGTTGTGACTAGGGGACAGTTCCACATGATGAAGGTCTACAGGACAGGTTGTGACTAGGGGACAGTTCCACATGATGAAGGTCTATAGGACAGGTTGTGACTAGGGGACAGTTCCACATGATGATGGTCTACAGGACAGGTTGTGACTAGGGGACAGTTCCACATGATGATGGTCTACAGGACAGGTTGTGACTAGGGGACAGTTCCACATGATGAAGGTCTACAGGACAGGTTGTGACTAGGGGACAGTTCCACATGATGAAGGTCTATAGGACAGGTTGTGACTAGGGACAGTTCCACATGATGGTCTACAGGACAGGTTGTGACTAGGGGACAGGTTGTGACTAGGGGACAGTTCCACATGATGATGGTCTACAGGACAGGTTGTGACTAGGGGACAGTTCCACATGATGAAGGTCTATAGGACAGGTTGTGACTAGGGGACAGTTCCACATGATGAAGGTCTATAGGACAGGTTGTGACTAGGGGACAGTTCCACATGATGAAGGTCTATAGGACAGGTTGTGACTAGGGGACAGTTCCACATGATAAAGGTCTATAGGACAGGTTGTGACTAGGGGACAGTTCCACATGATGGTCTACAGGACAGGTTGTGACTAGGAGACAGGTTGTGACTAGGGGACAGTTCCACACGATGAAGGTCTATAGGACAGGTTGTGACTAGGGGACAGTTCCACATGATGATGGTCTACAGGACAGGTTGTGACTAGGGGACAGTACCACATGATGGTGGTCTACAGGACAGGTTGTGACTAGGGGACAGTTCCACATGATGATGGTCTACAGGACAGGTTGTGACTAGGGGACAGTTCCACATGATGAAGGTCTATAGGACAGGTTGTGACTAGGGACAGTTCCACATGATGGTCTACAGGACAGGTTGTGACTAGGGGACAGTTCCACATGATGGTGGTCTACAGGACAGGTTGTGACTAGGGGACAGTTCCACATGATGAAGGTCTATAGGACAGGTTGTGACTAGGGGACAGTTCCACATGATGGTGGTCTACAGGACAGGTTGTGACTAGGGGACAGTTCCACATGATGAAGGTCTATAGGACAGGTTGTGACTAGGGGACAGTACCACATGATGATGGTCTACAGGACAGGTTGTGACTAGGGGACAGTTCCACATGATGATGGTCTACAGGACAGGTTGTGACTAGGGGACAGTTCCACATGATGAAGGTCTATAGGACAGGTTGTGACTAGGGGACAGGTCTATAGGAGAGGTTGTGACTAGGGGACAGTTCCACATGATGAAGGTCTATAGGACAGGTTGTGACTAGGGGACAGTTCCACATGATGAAGGTCTACAGGACAGGTTGTGACTAGGGGACAGTTCCACATGATGAAGGTCTACAGGACAGGTTGTGACTAGGGGACAGTTCCACGTGATGAAGGTCTACAGGACAGGTTGTGACTAGGGGACAGTTCCACATGATGAAGGTCTACAGGACAGGTTGTGACTATTGGACAGTTCCACATTATGATGGTCTACAGGACAGGTTGTGACAAGGGGACAGTTCCACATGATGGTGGTCTACAGGACAGGTTGTGACTAGGGGACAGTTCCACATGATGAAGGTCTACAGGACAGGTTGTGACTAGGGGACAGGTTGTGACTAGGGGACAGGTTGTGACTAGGGGACAGTTCCACATGATGATGGTCTACAGGACAGGTTGTGACTAGGGGACAGTTCCACATGATGAAGGTCTACAGGACAGGTTGTGACTAGGGGACAGTTCCACATGATGATGGTCTACAGGACAGGTTGTGACTAGGGGACAGGTTGTGACTAGGGGACAGTTCCACAGGTTTAAGGTCTACAGGACAGGTTGTGACTAGGGGACAGTTCCACATGATGATGGTCTACAGGACAGGTTGTGACTAGGGGACAGGTTGTGACTAGGGGACAGTTCCACATGATGGTCTACAGGACAGGTTGTGACTAGGGGACAGTTCCACATGATGAAGGTCTACAGGACAGGTTGTGACTAGGGGACAGTTCCACATGATGAAGGTCTATAGGACAGGTTGTGACTAGGGGACAGTTCCACATGATGATGGTCTACAGGACAGGTTGTGACTAGGGGACAGTTCCACATGATGATGGTCTACAGGACAGGTTGTGACTAGGGGACAGTTCCACATGATGAAGGTCTACAGGACAGGTTGTGACTAGGGGACAGTTCCACATGATGAAGGTCTATAGGACAGGTTGTGACTAGGGACAGTTCCACATGATGGTCTACAGGACAGGTTGTGACTAGGGGACAGGTTGTGACTAGGGGACAGGTTGTGACTAGGGGACAGTTCCACATGATGATGGTCTACAGGACAGGTTGTGACTAGGGGACAGTTCCACATGATGAAGGTCTATAGGACAGGTTGTGACTAGGGGACAGTTCCACATGATGAAGGTCTATAGGACAGGTTGTGACTAGGGGACAGTTCCACATGATGAAGGTCTATAGGACAGGTTGTGACTAGGGGACAGTTCCACATGATGAAGGTCTATAGGACAGGTTGTGACTAGGGGACAGTTCCACATGATGGTCTACAGGACAGGTTGTGACTAGGAGACAGGTTGTGACTAGGGGACAGTTCCACATGATGAAGGTCTATAGGACAGGTTGTGACTAGGGGACAGTTCCACATGATGATGGTCTACAGGACAGGTTGTGACTAGGGGACAGTACCACATGATGGTGGTCTACAGGACAGGTTGTGACTAGGGGACAGTTCCACATGATGATGGTCTACAGGACAGGTTGTGACTAGGGGACAGTTCCACATGATGAAGGTCTATAGGACAGGTTGTGACTAGGGACAGTTCCACATGATGGTCTACAGGACAGGTTGTGACTAGGGGACAGTTCCACATGATGGTGGTCTACAGGACAGGTTGTGACTAGGGGACAGTTCCACATGATGAAGGTCTATAGGACAGGTTGTGACTAGGGGACAGTTCCACATGATGGTGGTCTACAGGACAGGTTGTGACTAGGGGACAGTTCCACATGATGAAGGTCTATAGGACAGGTTGTGACTAAGGGACAGTACCACATGATGGTGGTCTACAGGACAGGTTGTGACTAGGGGACAGTTCCACATGATGATGGTCTACAGGACAGGTTGTGACTAGGGGACAGTTCCACATGATGAAGGTCTATAAGACAGGTTGTGACTAGGGGACAGGTTGTGACTAGGGGACAGGTTGTGACTAGGGGACAGTTCCACATGATGATGGTCTACAGGACAGGTTGTGACTAGGGGACAGTTCCACATGATGAAGGTCTACAGGACAGGTTGTGACTAGGGGACAGTTCCACATGATGATGGTCTACAGGACAGGTTGTGACTAGGGGACAGTTCCACATGATGGTGGTCTACAGGACAGGTTGTGACTAGGGGACAGTTCCACATGATGGTGGTCTACAGGACAGGTTGTGACTAGGGGACAGTTCCACATGATGAAGGTCTATAGGACAGGTTGTGACTAGGGGACAGGTTGTGACTAGGGGACAGGTTGTGACTAGGGGACAGGTTGTGACTAGGGGACAGGTTGTGACTACAGGACAGGTTGTGACTAGGGGACAGTTCCACATGATGATGGTCTACAGGACAGGCTCCTGTCCATTAGTCTCTCTAATCTGCCTCTGACTTCTTCCAAGGGTATCCCTTAGTGAAAAACACATTGGACTTTAAACAACGTGAAATAGTAAGTCCCATGTATTCAATGTTTTGCTTCCTGTCCTTGTTAGTGGTGAAGAGACTTCCGGAACATGTTCAAGTGGACGACCCTGCAGTGGTGAAAAGACTGGCCAAGAAGTTGGAAAGACAACAGGTTTGTGGCAATGTTATTGACATTATACAATGTGCTGCTCTCTGCCCTCAAGGCACTGCTTGACCAACAGACGCTCATATCCAAAATCACTTACATTCAGATTATTTTTTTTTTATATACCTAGTTGGCTCAGGGATTTGAACCAGCAACTTTTCTGGGTTAGTGGCCCAACGTTCTTAACCGCTAGGCTACCTGCCGCCCATAACTTTGCTAGGACCACTGAAGTTCGTCATCCCAGATTTACAGATTTACATTGTCAGTGTTTCCCCTGGATTCATTTCCAGGCAAGGCGCACACAACCCCACATCAACATCCAGTGTCTTTATAACCAGCATTTTATAAAGCTATATAATTGTATGGGGAAACATTTGGATTAGTTATACATGAAGATATAAACTCAGCCAAAAAAAAGAAACGTCCCTTTTTCAGGACCCTGTCTTTCAAATATAATTTGTAAAAATCCAAATAACTTCACAGATCTTCATTGTAAAGGGTTTAAACACTGTTTCCCGTGATTGTTCAATGAACCATAAACAATTGATGAACATGCACTGGTGGATGGTAGACGGTAGGCAATTAAGGTCACAGTTATGAAAACTAAAGAGGCCTTTCTACTGACTCTGAAAAACACCAAAAGAAAGATGCCCAGGTTCCTTGCTCACCTGCGTGAACGTGCCTTGTGCATGCTACAAGGAGGCATGAGGATTGCAGATGTGGCCAGGGCAATAAATTGCCATGTCCGTACTGTGAGATGCCTAAGACAGAGCTACAGGGAGACAGGACAGACAGCTGATCGTCCTCGCAGTGGCAGACCACGTGTAACAACACCTGCACCGGTACAGGATGGCAACAACTGCCTGAGTTACACCAGGAACGCACAATCCCTCCATCAGTGTTTAGACTGTCCGCAATAGGCTGAGAGAGGCTGGACTGAGGGCTTGTAGGTCTGTTGTAAGGCAGGTCCTCACCAGACGCCACCGGCAACAACGTCGCCTACGGGCACAAACCCACCGTCGCTGGACCAGACAGGACCTGCAAAAAGTGCTCTTCACTGACGAGTCACGGTTTTGTCTCATCAGGGGTGATGGTCGGATTCGCGTTTATCATCGAAGGAATGAGCGTTACACCGAGGCCTGCACTCTGGAGCGGGATCGATTTGGAGGTGGAGGGTCCATCATGGTCTGGGGCAGTGTGTCACAGCATCATCGGACTGCGCTTGTTGTCATTGCAGGCAATCTCAACGCTGTGCGTTACAGGGAAGACATCCTCCTCCCTCATGTGGTACCCTTCCTGCAGGTTCATCCTGACATGACCCTTCAGCATGACAATGCCACCAGCCATACTGCTCGTTCTGTGCGTGATTTCCTGCAAGACAGGAATGTCATTGTTCTGCCATGGCCAGCGAAGGTCCTGGATCTCAATCCCATTGAGTACGTCTGGGACCTGTTGGATCGGAGGGTGAGGGCTAGGGCCATTCCCCCCAGAAATGTCCGGGAACTTGAAGGTGCCTTGGTGGAAGAGTGGGGTAACATCTCACAGCAAGAACTGGCAAATCTGGTGCAGTCCACGAGGAGGAGATGCACTGCAGTACTTAATGCAGCTGGTGGCCACACCAGATACTGACTTACTTTTGATTTTGACCCCCCCTTTGTTCAGGGACACATTATTCCATTTCTGTTAGTCACATGTCTGTGGAACTTGTTCAGTTTATGTTTCAGTTGTTAAATCTTATGTTCATACAAATATTTACCCATGTTAAGTTTGCTGAAAATAAACAGTGAGTGGACGTTTCTTTTTGTTTGCTGATTTTATAAGGATATAACAAGCAGCAAGCTAAACTTTACTTTACTAACTTCCTGTGCTTCTATTCTGTGCCTCACATTTTCTTTCAGACGCTAGCGCACGGCGCCACTATAAAGGCACTAGGTATCATGGTCCACTTTGTGTGAGGTTAAGTTTTGATTTTTACCGTTTTGTTTTTGGTCAAGGCTGTTAATGTCGTCAGCACCGTCATCTTTACCTACCTGCCTGAGATAATGACACTAGTGTGTCTGTCTTTATACTTGACAGTAGAAAGAGAGAGAGAAAAACATGTTGATTCATGAATCCAGGGTGCTGTACTACACTGTTCCAGTAGGGGGTGCTGTACTACACTGTTCCAGTAGGGGGTGCTGTACTACACTGTTCCAGTAGGGGGTGCTGTACTACACTGTTCCAGTAGGGGGTGCTGTACTACACTGTTCCAGTAGGGGGTGCTGTACTACACTGTTCCAGTAGGGGGTGCTGTACAACACTGTTCCAGTAGGGGGTGCTGTACTACACTGTTCCAGTAGGGGGTGCTGTACAACACTGTTCCAGTAGGGGGTGCTGTACTACACTGTTCCAGTAGGGGGTGCTGTACTACACTGTTCCAGTAGGGGGTGCTGTACAACACTGTTCCAGTAGGGGGTGCTGTACAACACTGTTCCAGTAGGGGGTGCTGTACTACACTGTTCCAGTAGGGGGTGCTGTACTACACTGTTCCAGTAGGGGGTGCTGTACTACACTGTTCCAGTAGGGGGTGCTGTACAACACTGTTCCAGTAGGGGGTCCAGTATTTCCTTGTTTTGTGATTAGCTCTGCTGCTCTACAGCACACAGTGCTTGCTATGCAGGATTTGATATGTTAGACATTTATTGTAGAGTCAGTGCAATCGGAAAGGATTCACAACCTTTTACTTATTCCATATTTTGTTGTGTTACAATTAAAATTGATTAATTTCAAACAACACAATGTCAATCTACACAAAATACTCTTGTCAAAGTGGAAAAAAATCTCTAACATTTGAAAAAAAAAATGTGTGAAAAATAAAACACTATCTTGATTACATAAGTGTTCAAACCCCCTGAGTCAATACATGTTAGAATCACCTTTGACCCCTGAGTCAATACATGTTAGAATCACCTTTGACCCCTGAGTCAATACATGTTAGAATCACCTTTGACCCCTGAGTCAATACATGTTAGAATCACCTTTGACCCCTGAGTCAATACATGTTAGAATCACCTTTGACCCCTGAGTCAATACATGTTAGAATCACCTTTGACCCCTGAGTCAATACATGTTAGAATCACCTTTGACCCCTGAGTCAATACATGTTAGAATCACCTTTGACCCCTGAGTCAATACATGTTAGATTCACCTTTGGTGGCGATTACAGTTGTGAGTCTTTCTGGGTAAATCTCTAAGAACTTTGCACACATCTGGATTGTACAATATTATCAAAAGAAAATTCAAGCTCTGTAAAGTTGGCTGTTAATCATTGCTGGACAGCCAATATTATCAAAAAAAATCAAGTTGGTTTTAAGTCAAACTATAACTAGGCTACTCAGGAAGATTCAATGTCATCTTGGTAAGCAACTCCAGTGTAGATTTGGCCTTGTGTTATAGGTTATTGTCCTGCTGAAAGGTGAATTTGTCTCCCAGTGTCTGTTGGAAAGCAGACTGAACTAGGATTTTGACTGCGCTTAGCTCTATTCCGTTTCTTTTTATCCCAAAAAACTCCCTAGTCCTTGGCGATGACAAGCATACCCATAACATGATGCAGCCACCACCATGCTTGAAAATATGGAGAGTGGTACTCAGTAATGTGTTGGATTGAATTTCCCCCAAACATAATACTTTCTATTCAGGATATACAGTTCATTTCTTTGCCACATGTTTTGCAGTTTTACTTTAGTGCCTTATTGCAAACAGGATGCATGTTTTGAAATATTTGTGTTCTGTAAAGGCTTCCTTTTCACTCTGTCATTTAGATTAGTATTGTGGAGTAACTACAATGTTGTTGATCCATCCTCAGTTTTCTCCTATCACATCCATTAAACTCTGTAACTGTTTTAAAGTCACCATTGGCCTCATGGTGAAATCCCTGAGGAGTTTCCTTCCTCTCCGGCAACTGAGTTAGGAAGGACGCCTGTATCTCTGTAGTGACTGGGTGTATTGACACACCATCTAAAGTGAAACTAAGAACTTCACCACGCTCAAAGGGATATTAGGTAGGCAGTCATTGTAAATAAGAATTTGTTCGTAACTGACTTGCCTAGTTAAAAAAAGGTTAAATTAATAAAAAATATATATAAATATATATATTCTGTCGTAAAACCTCCCTGTTTTTGTGATTGAATCTGTGTTTGAAATTCACTGCTCGACGGAGGGACCTTACAATTATCTGTATGTGTGGGGTACGAAGATGAGTCATTAAAAAATTGTGTTAAACGCTATTATTGCACACAGTGAGTCCATGCTGTTTATTATGTGACAAAGGGGTTGAAAACGTATTAACTCAAGACATTTCAGCTTTTCATTTTTCATTCATTTGTAAACATAATTTTTTTTTTTTTAAATCCGCCTTGAAATTATGGGGTATTGTGTGTAGAGGCCAGTGACACAAACAAAATGTGGAACAAGTCAAGGGATGTGAAAACTTTCTGTATGATGTGTGTTTCAGATCCCTCTACGATCCGACTACGGCTACAAAGTCAGCCTGTTCTCTCACCTGCACCAGTACAGCCGCAAAGCCCCCCTAACCCAGCAACTCAGGTAACTACCTACCTGCCCCTACCCAGAGCCCCCCTCACCCAGCAACTCTGGTAACTACTTACCTGCCCCTACCCAGAGCCCCCCTCACCCAGCAACTCAGGTAACTACTTACCTGCCCCTACCCAGAGCCCCCCTCACTCAGCAACTCTGGTAACTACTTACCTGCCCCTACCCAGAGCCCCCCTCACCCAGCAACTCAGGTAACTACTTACCTGCCCCTACCCAGAGCCCCTCTCACCCAGCAACTCAGGTAACTACTTACCTGCCCCTACCCAGAGCCCCCCTCACCCAGCAACTCAGGTAACTACTTACCTGCCCCTACCCAGAGCCCCCGTCACCCAGCAACTCTGGTAACTACTTACCTGCCTCTTCTAGCTTCTAGTTGGCACCTTGTGGTTTTTGTCTGAACCATTTGAAGCTGAGCCAATCAGAGGACTTGGGCGAGGAGAACAAATCTCCAGCTCTCCCCTCCGGCTCGCCCCCTTGTAGTCATAGTACTGATTTCCTCCAGCTGGATGGAGCTCGCCCCCCCCCCCCTGTAGTCATAGTCCTGATTTCCTCCAGCTGGATGGCAGCTCGCCCCCCCCCCCCCTGTAGTCATAGTCCTGATTTCCTCCAGCTGGATGGCAGCTCGCCCCCCCCCCCCTTGTAGTCATAGTCCTGATTTCCTCCAGCTGGATGGAGCTCGCCCCCCCCCTGTAGTCATAGTCCTGATTTCCTCCAGCTGGATGGCAGCTCGCCCCCCCCCCCCCCCCCTGTAGTCATAGTACTGATTTCCTCCAGCTGGATGGAGCTCGCCCCCCCCCTGTAGTCATAGTCCTGATTTCCTCCAGCTGGATGGCAGCTCGCCCCCCCCCTGTAGTCATAGTCCTGATTTCCTCCAGCTGGATGGCAGCTCGCCCCCCCCCCCTGTAGTCATAGTACTGATTTCCTCCAGCTGGATGGCAGCTCGCCCCCCCCCCCCCTGTAGTCATAGTCCTGATTTCCTCCAGCTGGATGGCAGCTCGCCCCCCCCCCCCTGTAGTCATAGTCCTGATTTCCTCCAGCTGGATGGCAGCTCGCCCCCCCCCTGTAGTCATAGTCCTGATTTCCTCCAGCTGGATGGCAGCTCGCCCCCCCCTGTAGTCATAGTACTGATTTCCTCCAGCTGGATGGCAGCTCGCCCCCCCCCTGTAGTCATAGTCCTGATTTCCTCCAGCTGGATGGCAGCTCGCCCCCCCCCCCCCCCTGTAGTCATAGTCCTGATTTCCTCCAGCTGGATGGCAGCTCGCCCCCCCCCCCCTGTAGTCATAGTACTGATTTCCTCCAGCTGGATGGCAGCTCGCCCCCCCCCCCCCTGTAGTCATAGTCCTGATTTCCTCCAGCTGGATGGAGCTCGCCCCCCCCCCTGTAGTCATAGTACTGATTTCCTCCAGCTGGATGGAGCTCGCCCCCCCCCCCCCCTTGTAGTCATAGTACTGATTTCCTCCAGCTGGATGGCAGCTCGCCCCCCCCCCCCCCCTGTAGTCATAGTACTGATTTCCTCCAGCTGGATGGAGCTCGCCCCCTTGTAGTCATAGTACTGATTTCCTCCAGCTGGATGGCAGCTCGCCCCCCCCCCCCCCCCCTGTAGTCATAGTACTGATTTCCTCCAGCTGGATGGAGCTCGCCCCCCCCCCCCCCTTGTAGTCATAGTACTGATTTCCTCCAGCTGGATGGCAGCTCGCCCCCCCCCCCCTGTAGTCATAGTACTGATTTCCTCCAGCTGGATGGAGCTCGCCCCCTTGTAGTCATAGTACTGATTTCCTCCAGCTGGATGGCAGCTCGCCCCCCCCCCCCCCCCCTGTAGTCATAGTACTGATTTCCTCCAGCTGGATGGCAGCTCGCCCCCCCCCTGTAGTCATAGTACTGATTTCCTCCAGCTGGATGGAGCTCGCCCCCCCCCTGTAGTCATAGTACTGATTTCCTCCAGCTGGATGGCAGCTCGCCCCCCCCCCTGTAGTCATAGTACTGATTTCCTCCAGCTGGATGGAGCTCGCCCCCCCCCCTGTAGTCATAGTCCTGATTTCCTCCAGCTGGATGGCAGCTCGCCCCCCCCCCCCTGTAGTCATAGTACTGATTTCCTCCAGCTGGATGGCAGCTCGCCCCCCCCCCCTTGTAGTCATAGTACTGATTTCCTCCAGCTGGATGGCAGCTCGCCCCCCCCCCCCCCTGTAGTCATAGTACTGATTTCCTCCAGCTGGATGGCAGCTCGCCCCCCCCCCCCCTTGTAGTCATAGTACTGATTTCCTCCAGCTGGATGGCAGCTCGCCCCCCCCCCCCCTGTAGTCATAGTACTTATTTCCTCCAGCTGGATGGCAGCTCGCCCCCCCCCCCCTGTAGTCATAGTACTGATTTCCTCCAGCTGGATGGAGCTCGCCCCCCCCCCTGTAGTCATAGTCCTGATTTCCTCCAGCTGGATGGCAGCTCGCCCCCCCCCCTGTAGTCATAGTACTGATTTCCTCCAGCTGGATGGAGCTCGCCCCCCCCCCTGTAGTCATAGTCCTGATTTCCTCCAGCTGGATGGCAGCTCGCCCCCCCCCCCCCCCTGTAGTCATAGTACTGATTTCCTCCAGCTGGATGGCAGCTCGCCCCCCCCCCCCTGTAGTCATAGTACTGATTTCCTCCAGCTGGATGGCAGCTCGCCCCCCCCCCCCCCTTGTAGTCATAGTACTGATTTCCTCCAGCTGGATGGCAGCTCGCCCCCCCCTTGTAGTCATAGTACTGATTTCCTCCAGCTGGATGGCAGCTCGCCCCCCCCCTTGTAGTCATAGTACTGATTTCCTCCAGCTGGATGGCAGCTCGCCCCCCCCTTGTAGTCATAGTACTGATTTCCTCCAGCTGGATGGCAGCTCGCCCCCCCCTTGTAGTCATAGTACTGATTTCCTCCAGCTGGATGGCAGCTCGCCCCCCCCCCCCTGTAGTCATAGTACTGATTTCCTCCAGCTGGATGGAGCTCGCCCCCCCCCCTGTAGTCATAGTCCTGATTTCCTCCAGCTGGATGGCAGCTCGCCCCCCCCCTGTAGTCATAGTACTGATTTCCTCCAGCTGGATGGAGCTCGCCCCCCCCCCCTGTAGTCATAGTCCTGATTTCCTCCAGCTGGATGGCAGCTCGCCCCCCCCCCCCCTGTAGTCATAGTACTGATTTCCTCCAGCTGGATGGCAGCTCGCCCCCCCCCCTGTAGTCATAGTCCTGATTTCCTCCAGCTGGATGGCAGCTCGCCCCCCCCCCCCTGTAGTCATTGTACTGATTTCCTCCAGCTGGATGGCAGCTCGCCCCCCCCCCCCTGTAGTCATAGTACTGATTTCCTCCAGCTGGATGGCAGCTCGCCCCCCCCTTGTAGTCATAGTACTGATTTCCTCCAGCTGGATGGCAGCTCGCCCCCCCCTTGTAGTCATAGTACTGATTTCCTCCAGCTGGATGGCAGCTCGCCCCCCCCCTGTAGTCATAGTACTGATTTCCTCCAGCTGGATGGCAGCTCGCCCCCCCCCTGTAGTCATAGTACTGATTTCCTCCAGCTGGATGGAGCCCCCCCCCTGTAGTCATAGTCCTGATTTCCTCCAGCTGGATGGAGCTCGCCCCCCCCCTGTAGTCATAGTACTGATTTCCTCCAGCTGGATGGAGCTCGCCCCCTTGTAGTCATAGTACTGATTTCCTCCAGCTGGATGGAGCTCGCCCCCTTGTAGTCATAGTACTGATTTCCTCCAGCTGGATGGAGCTCGCCCCCTTGTAGTCATAGTACTGATTTCCTCCAGCTGGATGGAGCTCGCCCCCCCCCTGTAGTCATAGTCCTGATTTCCTCCAGCTGGATGGAGCTCGCCCCCTTGTAGTCATAGTCCTGATTTCCTCCAGCTGGATGGAGCTCGCCCCCCCCCCTGTAGTCATAGTCCTGATTTCCTCCAGCTGGATGGAGCTCGCCCCCTTGTAGTCATAGTACTGATTTCCTCCAGCTGGATGGCAGCTCGCCCCCTTGTAGTCATAGTCCCGATTTCCACATAAAGACGCCTATTAATTAGAGTAATCATTACCCCTAAATTTAACTTAGAAAAATGTGAAAGTGTCATTGAAACCACCTCCAAGTAATTTATGATCAAACGCCAGACCGCTGTGTTGGCTACGTTGTTTGATATAATTTTCAGGAAATGGCAGTTACAGGTTTTTCAAAAAAACGCTAAATGCTCCAACTTCCTGAGGGGGAAAGTTGACTGACCTCCCCTCCAGACCTCCCTATTCCCAACGTTTCGGGCCTACATCAGCACCACCTCGTCAGAATACCCTAGGGAGAACTCTGGGATGTATTCAATCCGCAAATCTGTTGCAAAACGTTTCTTAAACTGAAGCAAACTGAGCAAAACGGGGGAGGGACTTACCTGAATTTGTGGAAGAAAAAAAAATAAATTAGTTGAAAAACGTTCCTGTTTGGATAATTACTGATGGATAGTTGCTTCTAACACTGATAGCTTGTACCTTTTTTGATGGTATCTGTAATTATTCTGTCCGTCAGTATTCCCTCTACAGTGATCCACCCCTCCATTGTGCGGTTGGGTCTGCAGTACTCACAGGGTATCGTGGTGGGATCCAACGCTCGCTCTGTAGCCCTGCTCCACGCCTTCAAACAGGTACAGTACCACTGACCCCAGGCCTGCTCTTAGTTCTAATCCTCCTCGGCTGTATATCTGAAGTAGCCAAACAGGTACAGTACCACTGACCCCAGGCCTGCTCTTAGTTATAATCCTCCTCGGCTGTATATCTGAAGTAGCCAAACAGGTACAGTACCACTGACCCCAGGCCTGCTCTTAGTTCTAATCCTCCTCGGCTGTATATCTGAAGTAGCCAAACAGGTACAGTACCACTGACCCCAGGCCTGCTCTTAGTTATAATCCTCCTCGGCTGTATATCTGAAGTAGCCAAACAGGTACAGTACCACTGACCCCAGGCCTGCTCTTAGTTCTAATCCTCCTCGGCTGTATATCTGAAGTAGCCAAACAGGTACAGTACCACTGACCCCAGGCCTGCTCTTAGTTATAATCCTCCTCGGCTGTATATCTGAAGTAGCCAAACAGGTACAGTACCACTGACCCCAGGCCTGCTCTTAGTTCTAATCCTCCTCGGCTGTATATCTGAAGTAGCTAAACAGGTACAGTACCACTGACCCCAGGCCTGCTCTTAGTTATAATCCTCCTCGGCTGTATATCTGAAGTAGCCAAACAGGTACAGTACCACTGACCCCAGGCCTGCTCTTAGTTATAATCCTCCTCGGCTGTATATCTGAAGTAGCTAAACAGGTACAGTACCACTGACCCCAGGCCTGCTCTTAGTTCTAATCCTCCTCGGCTGTATATCTGAAGTAGCTAAACAGGTACAGTACCACTGACCCCAGGCCTGCTCTTAGTTCTAATCCTCCTCGGCTGTATATCTGAAGTAGCTTCCTCCCTTCATCCGTTTCTTCCTTATATGCTGGTTACTGACATTTTAAATGGTCTTACAAGTCAATTCACTGTTTTAACCAGTTTGGTCGTAATCCCTGTAATTTCCTCTCTGTCCCGTCCGTACAGGTGATTAGGGACTACACTACTCCTCCTAATGAGGAGCTGGCCAGAGACCTGGTCAACAAGCTTAAGCCCTATATCAGGTACAGGATCTACAGCCCTTTTCTCAAATCATCATCTCCAGGGCTCCATATTAACGACAAGTTCTAAAAAAAAAATATGTTGTACATTGTTCATGCGGCAGGTAGCCTAGTGGTTAGAGTGGAGGGACGGCAGGTCGCCTAGTGGTTAGAGTGGAGGGACGGCAGGTCGCCTAGTGGTTAGAGTGGAGGGACGGCAGGTCGCCTAGTGGTTAGAGTGGAGGGACGGCAGGTCGCCTAGTGGTTAGAGTGGAGGGACGGCAGGTCGCCTAGTGGTTAGAGTGGAGGGACGGCAGGTCGCCTAGTGGTTAGAGTGGAGGGACGGCAGGTCGCCTAGTGGTTAGAGTGGAGGGACGGCAGGTCGCCTAGTGGTTAGAGTGGAGGGACGGCAGGTCGCCTAGTGGTTAGAGTGGAGGGACGGCAGGTCGCCTAGTGGTTAGAGTGGAGGGACGGCAGGTCGCCTAGTGGTTAGAGTGGAGGGACGGCAGGTCGCCTAGTGGTTAGAGTGGAGGGACGGCAGGTCGCCTAGTGGTTAGAGTGGAGGGACGGCAGGTCGCCTAGTGGTTAGAGCGTTGGACTAGTAACCGAAAGGTTGCAAGATCAAATTCCGAGCTGACAAGGTAAAAATCAAAGTCGTTCCATGACCAAGGCAGTTAACCCACTGTTCTAGGCCGTCATTAGGCCGTAGTTAAATAAAGGTTAAATCAATTTAAAAAACAATAATATAATGCATATAAATAAATAACCCTATAGGTTAAAGGTAATATGCATATTGTCTACAGGAAACCAGAAAATGTTAACAAACTTTAACGAGGTTTTTAATTAGATGGCTAAACGTTAGTCATGTTTGACAAATATAATGAAGGATAATTAACATGAATGTCTAACATTATGTCGAAGTACTTGAGGCACGGTTTGTTCAGATCAAATACACAAAACCGGATGAATGTGCACCGCACATCACCCACCTTGAATCTGAGGCGCTCAAGCATTTTGAAACTATTTAACTATAAACTTAACTGTTTAAAACATGGATGTTTTATGGCATTTTATGAAGCATGTCTTGCCTTGTTTCAAAGTAGCCTAGCCAAAATACAACCACAGAAATGTTGAGGGATTTTTTTTATTTTTTATAAACACTTAATATCCCATTGAAACCAGCATTTCTCTAATGTTCTTTTGCTTTTCAAATCAACATTTATTTTATTGTCCAGCAGCCAAAGGCACAATCCCAGTCATATTAGTAAACCATGCTAGTCTATTGATAATCCCAGTCATATTAGTAAACCGGGCTAGTCTATTGATAATCCCAGTCATATTAGTAAACCGGGCTAGTCTATTGATAATCCCAGTCATATTAGTTAAACCGTGCTAGTATATTGATAATCCCAGTCATATTAGTAAACCGTGCTAGTCTATTGATAATCCCAGTCATATTAGTAAACCGGGCTAGTCTATTGATAATCCCAGTCATATTAGTAAACCGGGCTAGTCTATTGATAATCCCAGTCATATTAGTAAACCGGGCTAGTCTATTGATAATCCCAGTCATATTAGTAAACCGGGCTAGTCTATTGATAATCCCAGTCATATTAGTTAAACCGTGCTAGTCTATTGATAATCCCAGTCATATTAGTAAACCGGGCTAGTCTATTGATAATCCCAGTCATATTAGTAAACCGGGCTAGTCTATTGATAATCCCAGTCATATTAGTTAAACCGTGCTAGTATATTGATAATCCCAGTCATATTAGTAAACCGGGCTAGTCTATTGATAATCCCAGTCATATTAGTAAACCGGGCTAGTCTATTGATAATCCCAGTCATATTAGTTAAACCGGGCTAGTCTATTGATAATCCCAGTCATATTAGTAAACCGGGCTAGTCTATTGATAATCCCAGTCATATTAGTAAACCGGGCTAGTCTATTGATAATCCCAGTCATATTAGTAAACCGGGCTAGTCTATTGATAATCCCAGTCATATTAGTAAACCGGGCTAGTCTATTGATAATCCCAGTCATATTAGTAAACCGGGCTAGTCTATTGATAATCCCAGTCATATTAGTAAACCGTGCTAGTCTATTGATAATCCCAGTCATATTAGTTAAACCGTGCTAGTCTATTGATAATCTCAGTCATATTAGTTAAACCGGGCTAGTCTATTGATAATCCCAGTCATATTAGTAAACCGTGCTAGTCTATTGATAATCCCAGTCATATTAGTAAACCGTGCTAGTCTGTTGATAATCCCAGTCATATTAGTTAAACCGTGCTAGTCTGTTGATAATCCCAGTCATATTAGTTAAACCGTGCTATTCTATTGATAATCCCAGTCATATTAGTTAAACCGTGCTAGTCTATTGATAATCCCAGTCATATTAGTTAAACCGTGCTAGTCTATTGATAATCCCAGTCATATTAGTAAACTGTGCTAGTCTATTGATAATCCCAGTCATATTAGTTAAACCGTGCTAGTCTATTGATAATCCCAGTCATATTAGTAAACCGTGCTAGTCTATTGATAATCCCAGTCATATTAGTAAACCGTGCTAGTCTGTTGATAATCCCAGTCATATTTGTTAAACCGTGCTAGTCTATTGATAATCCCAGTCATATTAGTTAAACCGTGCTAGTCTATTGATAATCCCAGTCATATTAGTTAAACCGTGCTAGTCTATTGATAATCCCAGTCATATTAGTAAACCGTGCTAGTCTATTGATAATCCCAGTCATATTAGTAAACCAGGCTAGTCTATTGATAATCCCAGTCATATTAGTAAACCGTGCTAGTCTATTGATAATCCCAGTCATATTAGTTAAACCGTGCTAGTCTATTGATAATCCCAGTCATATTAGTTAAACCGTGCTAGTCTATTGATAATCCCAGTCATATTAGTTAAACCGTGCTAGTTGACGCATCTCCCCTCTTAATTTCAAACAGATATTTTAATCTATGTCACATGAAACTGCTTGCGCGTTTGAGAACGATGTTTTCCCTCTAATTATTTCTACTTTCCACATTCTTCCACTGCAAATCTACCATTCCAGTGTTTTACTTGCTATATTGTATTTACTTTTGCCACCATGGCCTTTTGTTTTGCCTTTGACCTCCCTTATCTCACCTCATTTGCTCACATTGTATATAGACTTATTTTTCTACTGTATTATTGACTGTATGTTTGTTTTACTCCATGTGTAACTCAGTGTTGTTGTTTGTGTCGAACTGCTTTGCTTTATCTTGTTTATCTTGTTTTTGCAGTTTTCTCAATCAATGTCGCCCCTTGTCGGCGAGTATGGGCAACGCAATCAAGTACATCAAGAAAGAAATCTCCAATATTCCCAGTCAGTTCAAAGAAGAGGAGGTGAGTTTCAGAATACAGTTTCAATTCTGTGTGTTAAAAAGGTCCAGTTTCAGTTTCAGGTCACATTTGAACTCATCGTGTCCATTTTTTATGGCCATTTTCTCTCTCTTTTCTAGGCGAAGACCAAACTGCAGAACTGTATAGACCGTTACATAGAAGAAAACGTAGTTCTGGCAGCCAAGGCGATCTCTAAATACGCCATCGAGAAGATCAGTGACGGAGACGTCATTCTAGTGTATGGATGGTGAGATTTACCGTCTGTCAATAGTCGTCCATTTCATCTGACAGAACATGGAAGGGGATAGGTGGCCACACTACCACCCAGCCACTCTGCACGAAGCACAGTGAAGCTCTCCCTGTAACTATCCCTATTGCTGGAATTGATTCCAATCCTCGCAGCTTTACAGTAGTGCTTAGGGTGTAGTGGTCGGGGGTTGGTTTACAATCCAGTAGTGATCGTCTAGTGATCAAGCTGTTCTCCCCCTCTGTAGCAGATCTGAGACCAGGCTAGGTGTCAATAAGGAAGGCACCAGTTAATGAGATCTCATGTCCCTTCTCCCCCTCTGTAGCTCGTCCCTGGTGAACCACATCCTTTGCGAGGCATACGAGAAGAGCAGGAAGTTCCGTGTGATCGTTGTGGACAGCCGGCCTCGTCTGGAGGGAAGGGAGGCTCTGAGACGTCTCGTACAGCAGGGCATCAGCTGCACCTACGTCCTCATCTCAGCCCTCTCATACATACTACCTGAGGTAACCTAGTCCTCATACATACTACCTGAGGTAACCTAGTCCTCATCTTTGCCCTCTCATACATACTACCTGAGGTAACCTAGTCCTCATCTTTGCCCTCTCATACATACTACCTGAGGTAACCTAGTCCTCATCTCAGCCTTCTCATACATACTACCTGAGGTAACCTAGTCCTCATCTCTGCCCTCTCATACATACTACCTGAGCTAACCTAGTCCTCATACATACTACCTGAGGTAACCTAGTCCTCATCTCTGCCCTCTCATACATACTACCTGAGGTAACCTAGTCCTCATCTCTGCCCTCTCATACATACTACCTGAGGTAACCTAGTCCTCATACATACTACCTGAGGTAACCTAGTCCTCATCTCTGCCCTCTCATACATACTACCTGAGGTAACCTAGTCCTCATCTCTGTCCTCATACATACTACCTGAGGTAACCTAGTCCTCATCTCTGCCCTCTCATACATACTACCTGAGGTAACCTAGTCCTCATCTCTGCCCTCTCATACATACTACCTGAGGTAACCTAGTCCTCATCTCTGCCCTCTCATACATACTACCTGAGGTAACCTAGTCCTCATCTCTGCCCTCTCATACATACTACCTGAGGTAACCTAGTCCTCATCTCTGCCCTCTCATACATACTACCTGAGGTAACCTAGTCCTCATCTCTGCCCTCTCATACATACTACCTGAGGTAACCTAGTCCTCATCTCTGTCCTCATACATACTACCTGAGGTAACCTAGTCCTCATCTCTGCCCTCTCATACATACTACCTGAGGTAACCTAGTCCTCATCTCTGCCCTCATACATACTACCTGAGGTAACCTAGTCCTCATCTCTGTCCTCTCATACATACTACCTGAGGTAACCTAGTCCTCATCTCTGCCCTCTCATACATACTACCTGAGGTAACCTAGTCCTCATCTCTGTCCTCATACATACTACCTGAGGTAACCTAGTCCTCATCGCTGTCCTCATACATACTACCTGAGGTAACCTAGTCCTCATCTCTGCCCTCATACATACTACCTGAGGTAACCTAGTCCTCATCGCTGTCCTCATACATACTACCTGAGGTAACCTAGTCCTCATCTCTGCCCTCTCATACATACTACCTGAGGTAACCTAGTCCTCATCTCTGTCCTCTCATACATACTACCTGAGGTAACCTAGTCCTCATCTCAGCCCTCTCATACATACTACCTGAGGTAACCTAGTCCTCATCTCTGTCCTCTCATACATACTACCTGAGGTAACCTAGTCCTCATACATACTACCTGAGGTAACCTAGTCCTCATCTCTGCCCTCTCATACATACTACCTGAGGTAACCTAGTCCTCATCTCTGTCCTCTCATACATACTACCTGAGGTAACCTAGTCCTCATCTCTGCCCTCTCATACATACTACCTGAGGTAACCTAGTCCTCATCTCTGTCCTCATACATACTACCTGAGGTAACCTAGTCCTCATCTCTTCCCTCTCATACATACTACCTGAGGTAACCTAGTCCTCATCTCTGTCCTCTCATACATACTACCTGAGGTAACCTAGTCCTCATCTCTGTCCTCATACATACTACCTGAGGTAACCTAGTCCTCATCTCTGCCCTCTCATACATACTACCTGAGGTAACCTAGTCCTCATCGCTGTCCTCATACATACTACCTGAGGTAACCTAGTCCTCATCTCTGCCCTCTCATACATACTACCTGAGGTAACCTAGTCCTCATCGCTGTCCTCATACATACTACCTGAGGTAACCTAGTCCTCATCTCTTCCCTCTCATACATACTACCTGAGGTAACCTAGTCCTCATCTCTGTCCTCTCATACATACTACCTGAGGTAACCTAGTCCTCATCTCTGCCCTCTCATACATACTACCTGAGGTAACCTAGTCCTCATCTCTGTCCTCTCATACATACTACCTGAGGTAACCTAGTCCTCATACATACTACCTGAGGTAACCTAGTCCTCATCTCTGCCCTCTCATACATACTACCTGAGGTAACCTAGTCATCGTACATACTACCTGAGGTAACCTAGTCCTCATCGCTGTCCTCATACATACTACCTGAGGTAACCTAGTCCTCATCTCTGCCCTCATACATACTACCTGAGGTAACCTAGTCCTCATCTCTGTCCTCTCATACATACTACCTGAGGTAACCTAGTCCTCATCTCTGCCCTCATACATACTACCTGAGGTAACCTCGTCCTCATCTCTGTCCTCATACATACTACCTGAGGTAACCTAGTCCTCATCTCTGCCCTCTCATACATACTACCTGAGGTAACCTAGTCCTCATCTCTGCCCTCTCATACATACTACCTGAGGTAACCTAGTCCTCATACATACTACCTGAGGTAACCTAGTCCTCATCTCTGCCCTCTCATACATACTACCTGAGGTAACCTAGTCCTCATACATACTACCTGAGGTAACCTCGTCCTCATACATACTACCTGAGGTAACCTAGTCCTCATACATACTACCTGAGGTAACCTAGTCCTCATCTCTGCCCTCTCATACATACTACCTGAGGTAACCTAGTCCTCATCTCTGCCCTCTCATACATACTACCTGAGGTAACCTAGTCCTCATCTCTGCCCTCTCATACATACTACCTGAGGTAACCTAGTCCTCATCTCTGCCCTCTCATACATACTACCTGAGGTAACCTAGTCCTCATCTCTGTCCTCATACATACTACCTGAGGTAACCTAGTCCTCATCTCTGTCCTCTCATACATACTACCTGAGGTAACCTAGTCCTCATCTCTGCCCTCTCATACATACTACCTGAGGTAACCTAGTCCTCATCTCTGTCCTCATACATACTACCTGAGGTAACCTAGTCCTCATCTCTGCCCTCATACATACTACCTGAGGTAACCTAGTCCTCATCTCTGTCCTCTCATACATACTACCTGAGGTAACCTAGTCCTCATACATACTACCTGAGGTAACCTAGTCCTCATCTCCTCTACCCTCTCATACATACTACCTGAGGTAACCTAGTCCTCATCTCTGCCCTCATACATACTACCTGAGGTAACCTAGTCCTCATACATACTACCTGAGGTAAACTCGTCCTCATCTCTGCCCTCTCATACATACTACCTGAGGTAACCTAGTCCTCATCTCTGTCCTCATACATACTACCTGAGGTAACCTAGTCCTCATCTCTGCCCTCTCATACATACTACCTGAGGTAACCTAGTCCTCATCTCTGTCCTCTCATACATACTACCTGAGGTAACCTAGTCCTCATCTCTGCCCTCTCATACATACTACCTGAGGTAACCTAGTCCTCAACTCTGCCCTCATACATACTACCTGAGGTAACCTAGTCCTCATCTCTGTCCTCTCATACATACTACCTGAGGTAACCTAGTCCTCATCTCTGTCCTCTCATACATACTACCTGAGGTAACCTAGTCCTCATACATACTACCTGAGGTAACCTAGTCCTCATCTCTGCCCTCATACATACTACCTGAGGTAACCTAGTCCTCATCTCTGTCCTCTCATACATACTACCTGAGGTAACCTAGTCCTCATACATACTACCTGAGGTATCCTAGTCCTCATCTTTGCCCTCTCATACATACTACCTGAGGTAACCTAGTCCTCATACATACTACCTGAGGTAACCTAGTCCTCATCTCCTCTACCCTCTCATACATACTACCTGAGGTAACCTAGTCCTCATCTCTGCCCTCATACATACTACCTGAGGTAACCTAGTCCTCATACATACTACCTGAGGTAACCTAGTCCTCATCTCCTCTACCCTCTCATACATACTACCTGAGGTAACCTAGTCCTCATCTCTGCCCTCTCATACATACTACCTGAGGTAACCTAGTCCTCATACATACTACCTGAGGTAACCTAGTCCTCATCTCTGCCCTCTCATACATACTACCTGAGGTAACCTAGTCCTCAACTCTGCCCTCATACATACTACCTGAGGTAACCTAGTCCTCATCTCTGTCCTCTCATACATACTACCTGAGGTAACCTCGTCCTCATCTCTGCCCTCTCATACATACTACCTGAGGTAACCTAGTCCTCATCGCTGTCCTCATACATACTACCTGAGGTAACCTAGTCCTCATCTCTGTCCTCTCATACATACTACCTGAGGTATCCTAGTCCTCATCCCTACCCTCTCATACATACTACCTGAGGTAACCTCGTCCTCATCGCTGCCCTCATACATACTACCTGAGGTGATTCCAAAACAGATGACCGCCCCTTGGGGGACCGGAGGTGTCATTTCACTGTGGAATTTAGAATGTAGGCTTTTGGTGTTTTAGACATGAGTTGATTTAATCACAAACGTTGTTGGCCTCTTGTAGAAAATCCAATCAGTGATTTATATTTTTCCTCCCAACGCTTCTCAGTTTAACCCTCTTTCTTCCCTGTCCTTTTTTGGGGGGGGGGGGTGTAACAAATTTCCAATATATTTAACGTCTACGTGTACTCATTAAACTCCCCCTCTCCCAGGTATCCAAGGTGTTCCTGGGTGCCCATGCTCTGCTGGCTAATGGCTACGTGATGTCTCGTGTTGGCACATCTCAGATAGCGCTGGTGGCTAGGACCTTCAACGTGCCAGTCCTGGTCTGCTGTGAGACATACAAGTTCTGCGAGAGAGTGCAAACTGACTCCTTCGTCTCAAACGAGCTTGGTAACGTGGGAGCTATTTGGCCTCGTTGACTTTATTATGACCATGTAGTAAAGAGCCACGGTGTTTTGGGGTTATCTTTCTAGAGATAACTATTTAACTAATTAGCAGTCTTATGGCTTGGTTAACTATTTAACTAATTACTTAGCATTTACATTTACATTTACACAGACGGCTATGTAGCTAGTTAAGAAGAAATTTGGACAAATTAAACCGTTGTACTATAATGAAATGTAATGAAAAGTTATACTACCTGCAGAGCGAATGCAAATGCGACCGCTCGCTCCAAACCGGATGTCAGTGACTGATAACATGTAGTAAAGAGCCACGGTGTGGGGGTTATCTTTCTAGAGATAATGAAGTCATCTAGTTTATGTAAAGCAAGTCATTTCCATTCTGCTTCTAGTCAACACCAGATAAGGATGTGCAAATGTGATTTTTAACTTCGATAGACAAACTTATCCACATTTTAAATTCTTATCTATTTCTAAACTATTTCTAAACTAGAATTGAAACAGCATTGACGCAAACTGTAATAAGACTTTCACTAACCCTCGCCTTCGACCAATCACTTTCTTTCCCCAGATGACCCCGATGACCTGATTGTGACCCGGAAGGGGAAGACCCAGCTGGAGAACTGGCATGACGTCAGCTCCCTGGGGCTGTTGAACCTGGTCTACGACGTGACGCCACCAGATTTTGTTGACCTGGTCATCACAGACCTGGGCATGATCCCCTGTACCTCCGTTCCCGTTGTACTCCGGGTCAAAAACCTGGACCAATAAGAGAGGAGAGGGGAGTAGGGGAGGACGTGGGGGGGTCTGATGCAGACTGATAATGTAGACTTGATCTGATTGTGTTCTAGAAGAAGTGCTCGTCTGGCAAGTTATAGGCTGTCTCAAATGGCACCCTATTCCCTATATAGTGCACTACTTTAGACCAGGGCCCTATGGCACCCTATTCCCTATATAGTGCACTACTTTTGACCATGGCCCATAAGGCTCCAGAGCCCATAGATCTCTGGTCAAAAGTAGTGTACTATAATAGGGAATAGGGTGCCATAGGGCCCTGGACAAAAGTAGTGCTTTATATAGGGTGGCATTTTGTAATGCACTATGTTCCAATGTCCAGTCTAGCATCCGGCTTACAATACATAGGTTCTACCTGATAAATGGCTTCATTCTTAGTAGCCAGTGTGGATGTCTTACAATACATAGGTTCTACCTGATAAATGGCTTCATTCTTAGTAGCCAGTGTGGATGTCTTACAATACATAGGTTCTACCTGATAAATGGCTTCATTCTTAGTAGCCAGTGTGGATGTTGGAACGAGGCTTTAGACACAGTCTCTCCCCGCCTCAGTCTTTCTACATGCTAGGCTACACACCCACTGTGATATCTGGCCCAAGTCAGACGTCAGAAGTGCCAAACAGCGAGTCTACTCTGCGCACACATTCACACCTGTGCATTTGGCATTTTAAATAAATGTACATCTGAAATGGCTTTTTAAACAAGCGTTCCTGTGTGTTCTTTGGTATGGCCTGAAGCTGGTAAGGGGATCAGAGTGTGGGGAAGTGGAACCAGAGAACAAAGGCAAATCTAAATGGCTGTGGGAGCAGTGAAGTCAAGATTGGGACCATGAAACATGAGAGCAGCACTTTACATGTTGCGTTTATATTTTTGTTCAGTGTATTTGATCAGTTTATCATGTTTATACTGAATTAAAATATAAACACAACAATTTCAAAGATTTCACTGAGTTACAGTTCATATAAGGAAATCGGTCAATTGAAGTAAATGAATTAGACCCTAATCTATGAATTTCACATGACTGGGCAGGGGCGCAGCCAATCAGAATACATTTTTCACCACAAAAAGGCTTTAATACAGACAGAAATACTCCTGTTTCATCAACTATCTGGGTAGCTGGTCTCAGACAATCCCACAGGTGAAGAAGCTGGATGTGGAGGTCCTGGGATGGCGTGGTGACACGTGGTCTGTGGTTGTGAGACCGGTTGGACGTACTGCCAACTTCTCTAAAATGACGTTGGAGGCGGCTTATGGTAGAGAAATTATCATTAAATTCTCTGGCAACAGCTCTGGTGGACATTCCTGCAGTCAGCATGTCAATTGCACGCTCCCTCAAAACTTGAGACATCTGTGGCATTGTGTTGTGTGACAAAACTGCATATTTGAGTGGCCTTTTATTTTCCCCAGCACAAGGGGAATCTGTGTAATGATCATGCTGTTTAATCAGCTTCTTGATATACCACACCTGTCAGGTGGATGGATTATATTGGCAAAGGAGAAATGCTCACCAACAGGGATGTAAACAAATTTGTGCACAACATTTGAGAGAAATAAGCTTTTTGTGCATATGGACATTTCTGGGATCTTTTATTTCAGCTCATGAAACATGGGACCAACACTTTACATGTTCACGTTTATATTTTTGTTCAATAGACAGTATATTGTCAGTATATCATATCTATATTGTCAGTATATAATCTTCTTTAATCCAAGATGAAATACAAAATGCAAACAACAGCAACAATGTATTATTATAAGAACAATCTGTACATACAACAATTCAACATTTGCAGTACTCTCTGCAAACAATGTGTTTGTCTCCCTATAATGTATATAATCAACCGATATCTTGATATATCAGTTTTCCCAAAAATTAGGGGGGGGGGGGGGGCTAATGCAACTTTATACTGCACATTATTGCTTCTACAATTAATGCTTCATTGATCAAGTTTAAGGGCCGGTTTCCCGGACACAGATTAACCGTAGTTCTGGACTAAAAACATGCTCGACGGAGAATCTCTATTGAAATAGATGTTTTGGTGCTGTACGAGGCTTAGTCTATGTCCGGGAAACTGGCCCCAAGCATCTTAGTAAGCTTTTTATAAACATGATTTGGCACATATACTGTAGGCCATAATAAAGTGATGGTCATGTATTGTGTCTTGCATCACAATCTCTTAGATTTCATGTTGATCTAGACAAATGGCTGTAAGGTTTTTTTTGAAGGCTACAACATCGGTGGCGATAAAAACAAAGATTTTCAACAACCCCATCAAAACAGATGATTAAAATTATAAAGATCCAGAGCAATGATACAACCTTCTCCATTAGAATACACTTGACTGTCCACCCTAAAGTCAGTTTTAAAAATGTTCACATGTTTCCCCCCCCTCTTCATGTCAGAATCACTGGGAAAACAAGTGTTTTCCAACCATAGAGTCCCAGGGCCAGGCCTCAGACCAGAGGAGTGGGTAGAACCTCAGACAGATTTGACCTTGCGTCTCTGGGTGACCCATAGCAGGATGGAGACCAGGACTGTCGAGGCCCCTAGAAGCCCGAACACCTGGATTATAGGAAACTTCCCCTGTCAACAACAGAGACGGACAACAACAATGTGACTCAGTGTTACCATAGCACATACGCCAAAATGGGGGTTTCGTTTGAAAGGCTGTGAGTTCCCTCGGCAATTAACGCTCATTCCGTCTTCAACAATCAGAGTTTGGATATGAATGAATGTTGTTGATGATAAAAGTTAAAGCCATTGTCTTGACAATAACTAATACATGGATGATGTGGTGTACTAACAGACCTCTCGAAGACACTTGTATCCATGGAAGTCGTCCACACAGCTACACTCAAAGAAGCCCGGACCGTACGCTGCACAGAGGGAGTTCTCAGGGCAATTCAACGCTGTAGAAGGGGGGGGGGGGAAAGGGGAATACCTAGTCAGTTGTACAACTGAATGCATTCAACTGAAATGTGTCTTAAGCAATTTTACCCAACTCCTCTGAATCAGAGAGGTGCGGGGGGGGGGCTGCCTTAATCGACATCCACGTCTTCGGCGCCCGGGGAACATTGGGTTAAATAGCCTTGCTCAGAAGCAATGTTATGTGGGAAAAGCATAGTCTCTATGATACTTTATAAACATATTATGACAGTAACGATCCACAATGCCAACTATAATATTGATGCCAGATCACTGTATTCAGAATCACAGCTAAGTTGACACGGACATTTTAATTACCCAACGTGAGTTTAAAAGGGGGGAATCTGTAATTGGCACATACATTTTTGGACTTCTTAAATTAATGACATACAGCACACTGATTATTGAAGAATATAACTTATAAAATGCCTCATTAGCTTTGTTCAACTTTGGCCGTCATTAGAACAAAATATTTTTTTTTTTTTTACTCCAATGATAGTAAACAAAGTCATTGCAAAGAAACACTGTATTGCCTCAAAATGTGGTTAAAACTATAATTTGATATCAATTGTCTATGAATTTGAGAGTGGTTCCATTTCCCCACAGCTCCATCTTTCTATTTACCAAAACAGTGGTGGGGTGATCACTTTGTTTTTGTCTTTTCAACTACCAGGCTACTTCTTTATTAAACACAGCAACAAGGATCATGCAACAAAAACAAAACCTTGACAGTGACTAACTGTCACGTTCCTGACCTGTTTTCCTTTGTCTTGTATTTATTTAGTATGGTCAGGGCGTGAGTTGGGTGGGTTTGTCTATGTGTGATTTTCTATGTTGGGATGTTTGTGTTCGGCCGGGTATGATTCTCAATCAGAGACAGCTGTCAATCGTTGTCCCTGATTGAGAATCATACTTAGGCAGCCTGGGTTTCACATGTGTTTTGTGGGTGTTTGTTCCTGTATCTGTATGCACCACACGGGACTGTTTCGTGTGTTCGTTTGTGTATATGTAAGTTCTCAAGTTCAGGTCTGTCTACGTTTGTTTAAGAGTTTTACCGTCTTCGTCTGTCTGTAAATAAATTCATTATGTCTTCATTCAACGCTGCGTTTTGGTCCGACCCTTACTCCTCCTCCTCATCCGAGGAGGAGGCATTAGACAGCCGTTACACTTACACAGATGTCCAGTCTGGTTGCAGATGTCCTTCTGTCCTTCACAGTAACGTGTGTCATCTTTGACCTCCACTTTATTCCATGATATATTGCCTCCTGGACAGGCCAAGTTGACAGGCAGAATCCTTACAGAAAGGATATAGGCTCATTAAAATGTGTGAATTCTATTCTAATAAGGAACTGATTGGACATTAAAATGTGCATTGCAAGGTTGGACTTGGTAACACAGCTCAGTGAGTTGTACTTACAGGTTATCCAGCTGGATGAAGCCTTGAAACAGTGAATTGTTCAGTTGAACTATGGGGTTCAGTGAGATATCTCTGTGGAAGAAGAGAGAAAGTACCACAGGCTATATAAAAACATGAACAAACTGATCAGGTTTGTAGCTTAAATGTAAAACGGTCTGTTTAACATACATCATTGCAGCTGTTGATGCCTCTTGAAGGTCCTCGACATGACTTAGAGAACAATTTGATAGATCCAACCTGAGTGTGAAAACAGAGTGGGATAAATAACGTTTTTAGGGAAAATAAACAACATAATGTAACATAATGACAATGAGACATTGGCTACAAGACAAGTAATCAGTTGGTATATTTTACTAAACAGTTGTTACATGTTATTATAGTTGTTGAATGTTGCTAAATGTGGTATTACATCAAGGGAATAATCACTGAGTATTTTGTCCTGTGGGCAATTCACTGGAACTGCCAACGGTTACAAAACAAAGCCTGGTGTTGTATAATTAAAGCACAATTTCCTACCCGATGACGTAGTCAGCATTGCTGGTGTTTTCTTTTCGCAGCAGGCAGCAGCATCCGTCAATCAAGCCCGCAGATGCGGAACAGAACTGGCCCAGCGCGGTGCTATTCCGCACTGTTCCGTTGCAGAGGTGGCATATCTGTTTGTTCCGCAGAAATTCACAATGTAGAGAAATTCACAACGCCTTTATCAACATCAACAACTGATTAAAAATAAATAAAAAATTCAAGCCACAAATCTCTGTCAATGTAGCAGGCAGGCAGGCAGGCAGGCTAGCAGCAGACAGTTATTTATACCCCGTTTACATCGTAACGTATTTCATTACGCCGTAGGTCATCTTCACGGAGTCCTGCAACCGCTTCTGAACCGACACGTGTAGTGTTTGTAACACAATATGGAGGAGATGCTGTATATTTATTTAACTAGGCAAGTCAGATTCTTATTTACAATGACGGCCTAGGAACAGTGGGTTAACTGCGTTGTTCAGGGGCAGAACGACAGATTTTTACCTTGTCAGCTCGGGGATTTGATCCACCAACCTTTCGGTTAATGGCCCAACACTCTAACCACTAGGCTCCCGGTCGCCCCCGTGTCTCGTTAGAGATCGCATTTATTTTGGGACATTGCAAAATGACCTTTTCATTCAAGATAGGATACATATATTGTTTCAGGTGATAATAAAACATGTTTTGTTTAGTTACATTTTCCTCAACTTGTTTCTCTAACTTTATAGCAAGTCAAGCTAGCTTGCACTGCAGAGCAGCTAGCTAGCTTAAAGCTAAGCTAGGTTGAAGTTACCACTGTAGCTAGCTAAAAGCTAGGCTAGGTTGAAGGTACCACTGTAGCTAGCTAAAAGCTAGGCTAGGTTGAAGGTACCACTGTAGCTAGCTAAAAGCTAGGCTAGGTTGAAGGTACCACTGTAGCTAGCTAAAGGCTAGGTTGAAGGTACCACTGTAGCTAGCTAAAAGCTAGGCTAGGTTGAAGGTACCACTGTAGCTAGCTAAAAGCTAGGCTAGGTTGAAAATGCCAATGTAGCTAGTGACCTCCACCTAATAATTAAAACAAACGCCATTACCATCACCAACTTAAACGGAAACGGAAGGCAACATTAAATTGGCTTAACAGCCTATGTGTATTATTTAACATTACCAGTAGTGGTGTGTGGGTAAAATCACTGGGGAAGCCCAGCCAGAATATTCATTGATTTATAACCATGGAGAGTTACTGCAAGTCACAAAGAAAATTGGAGCTGCCTCCACTATTCCAGCACCATTTCAACATCATCAAATCACTTACGCTTAGTCTAATACATTGACAACTAAAAAGATACTGAAACCAATTTAGTCCAATCATCATAAGCTAAATACGATGTGGCTGTCCATGGTTCTGATTTCTGTGTGTGGTTTGCAAATAAAAAAACATGTTGACTCACATCTACTTGTAGAGAAATGCCAATGCCATCCTCCTCTCTTTCATGTTGACCAAACGGTCTATGACTCTGTCATACATTACATTTTATTATAGTATTTGTTGTCCCTGGCTACCTGGCTAAAATGCTTGCTCGCTAGCCTAACTTCCATTCATGGGCAACGTTAGCTGGTTAACATTAGCCTTCTACATCGAGCTACATATTGAACTTCCATCCTCTCAGGCCAGGGGCACAATGTATGAATTAATGGTTGGATCAGAATTGCCATTATAATCATTGGCCAATACGGAGAATTAGGTAAAACCACAAGTCAAAGTCCCTTTCTCCATCCATGGCTAATTTAGAAAAGGGCCAATTTTAGCTAGCTAGCTAGCCAACAGAGGACAATAACACAATTAGATGCAACAATTTAAGTTGTTTCTGTCAATGACGTATGAATGGGATCTGATAGGAGTGAAGCCAAATCCAAACTGGCTTCCCTTGACACATTTTTTGGGGGGGTGTGTCACGACCATTCACAGTTGAGCTCACTCACTTTAGCTCAACGCTGATTGGCTATTTTATACCTTTTTTTAATCAAGGGAGGCGAAATACTCACTGGCTTCCCTTGCATTCAATTATCGGGGGCGGCAAACAATGTCATACTTTTTTGGGCCAGACAGCATCGAATAGATGGCCTACACATACAGAGACAGAGGGGCGCTGTTTCGCTCGCTTTCTTCGGTAAGATACATTCAGCCTCTTGGATATTGAAGGAAAATTATGAAACATAGAGACAAATGATAAATTATTTTGTTTTTTCTTGGTGATTTTTTGGGGGAAGCCTGGATTCACTTGGCATCGTTGAATACACGTCACTGAACATAACTATTCAAATAGTACTGTAATGAAACAGCAGGGAGCAGGTCTCGAACCCTCGACCTCCTAGCCCGAGGTCCGGCGCGCTATCGACTGTGCCGCAAAAGCATGCTCAAGCGGCAGAGTCGATTTCCGCGCTTATAAACCCAGGGTCGTTACAGTACTTATCGGAATTCGTTATGGTTTTCAATGTGCTAGATATCCCATAAAGCCACCACCAAAACCACATATTTTCATCTAGTTCTTCTATTGAAGATTATGTAAAGTTTTTAAAATGTCAATGTATGTGGCATCCGCATCACAACGGAGCCTTCGACTGCAATGGGGCGTTGCGATTCCACTCCGTTGTGGACGTCCCCATTGAAATTAATTTCATCCGGCATAACATGCTAATGTGAACAAGGCGCCGGATATCATGCATTTCAATGGGGACGTCCACAACGGAGTGGAATCACACCGCCCAGTTGTGGTTGAAAGATCTGTGTGCGAGATGGATGCCACTTTACGACAGCTTCAGTCCAGACAGAGTCCGTCGTCTTCAGTCCAGCCAGAGTCCGTAGATTCTACGGCGTAGAAGAACAGGAGGTTACCAAACTACAGAAGATGAAAATATGTGGTTTTCGGTGTTGGCTTTATGGGATAGCTAGTAACTTGTAAACAATTACCCATTCATATAAGTACCATTTTAATAGTCATGTTAAATAATACACATTGTCTGTTGAGCCAATTTGATTATAATACTTTTGCCTCCCGTTTTAGTTTATTTTAGTTTATTGTGACCCTAATGTCGTTTGTTTTTATGATATTTATTAGGTGGAAGTCGCTAACGTTAGCTACAGTGGTATTTTCAACTTAGCGTAGCTTTTAGCTCGGCACTGTAAACTAGCTTGACTTGCTATAAAGTTAGAGAAACAAGTTGAGGAAAAAGTAACTGAAACAAAACATGTTTTTTTATCACCGGAAACAATATATTTATCCTGTCTTGAAAGAAAAGGTCATATTTTGCAATCTCCCAAACTAAATGCGATCTATGACTAGAGACCGTCTCTTCTCCATATTGCCGCTACAAACACTGCAGATGTCCATTCTCTAGTGGGGCAAGACCCCGTGAAGATGACGTAGCGCCCAATGAAATATGTCAAGATGTAAATTACAATAACAACAATGAGTGTAGCCAAGTAGCATAGTAGGTACAATGTAACAATACAATGTAACACATCCGAGTGTATAAACAATGTAACAACTATACTCTTGAGTGTAGCAGCCGTTGCGCAATGTAACAACACTTCTGAGTGTTGCCTACTAGCAGCAGGTACAATGTAAATAACAGGTTATGGCGCTGCGCAGCATTCCTGTATAGCATAGACCTGAAGCAGACCCTTACCTGTAACTCAGTCAGTTGATAACCCCCATATAAATATAAATGAATGATTAATAAGACCACTGCTGCATTCTGCTGGCTGAATCCAGCTGTCATTTTTGAACGCGATAGTCATATGATCAATACAAGATAAACATGTGACTGTAAGCGACTAAAATCACGGACGCTTCCTTAATACACTCGCGTGTCTCCTTCGTTTCGTTTCCTTTGTATCATTGTCTGATCTCTACAATACCTGGATTGGTTAAATCACAGTATGGTAACGTGGGGACATCCGGTATTGCTAGTTCTATTATCAGGTTATCAGTCTTTTCACATGAACGAATGATCAATAAGACTGAGACGAGAAAAATATAAAGAAAACCAATCCGTGTGTGTTTGAAAGCAGCCAGTGCTTCATAGCGTTACAAATTGTCCGACCTTTTTGCAGAGCCCAGCCTATAAAGAGGATCTCATATCCAAAATATTGTACACCAATATAATATGTGTTGCATTATTCATTAACCATATTTCTTTGTTTCTTGCCTTCAAAACAAAGAAAATGGACAGGCCTGCATGGCCAAAATACCTAATTTCATAATTTTTTTAACAATTTAATCTAAAATAATCTAGTTATTAAGAAAACATTTCAATTGATTTTGGAAGCTGCCAGATGATTGTTCTCAAATTCACCGTCATCTGACCATCCCGACACTCTGAAATATACCATTACAGTAGAGGGGTCAGAAAACGATGAAGAAATAATTTACGTAAGTGATTTGCAGCTGTTGTTAGAAAACATAATATATAGCCTATGTTATGTATGTCTTGCCTACAGATTAAAATACATGTATATTATTCGTGGAAATTCCTATTAAAAAATTGGCACATTGTTGTTTTGTAATGTCTAAAATAAATGTGGTCCCCTCTACCAAAAAAATTGTTTTTACCAGAGGACTGTCGCAACGCTTCTTGAAGAGCGATTTGATACATATTGGTTACATTATTGCTAAACCGCTACCATGTAGTCCGTTTTCTTGGGATTTGTATCACATTTGGTCTGTTTCCTGAACTGTTTGCTCGCCAACCAATGAACCAATGGAACCTAAACGTGATAACTTCAAGACGCAGAAAGAGACAACAAATGTAACACATCAGTGCTTGTTTTCCTTGTTTTCACTCTCTCAATCATACCAGTGTGTTGAGAACAACACTGCCGTGAGCAACAATAGTGGAATCGGCGGTTCGCCTTCAAAATAAAAGTCCCCCATTGAAACTGACGCAAACGGATAAAAAATTGTGGTATTATGCCACAATTGGACTAGATCATGCTAAAACAAGCGTTGAATGTTGTTATATACACTGCTCAAAAAAATGGAATAGACAAAATGTGGAAATTATAGGCAATTAGCAAGACACCCCCAATAAAGGAGTGGTTCTGCAGGTGGTGACCACAGACCACTTCTCAGTTCCTATGCTTCCTGGCTGATGTTTTGGTCACTTTTGAATGCTGGCGGTGCTTTCACTCTAGTGGTAGCATGAGACGGAGTCTACAACCCACACAAGTGGCTCAGGTAGTGCAGCTCATCCAGGATGGCACATCAATGCGAGCTGTGGCAAGAAGGTTTGCTGTGTCTGTCAGCGTAGTGTCCAGAGCACGGAGGTGCTACCAGGAGACAGGCCAGTACATCAGGAGACGTGGAGGAGGCCGTAGGAGGGCAACAACCCAGCAGCAGGACCGCTACCTCCGCCTTTGTGCAAGGAGGAGCACTGCCAGAGCCCTGCAAAATGACCTCCAGCAGGCCACAAATGTGCATGTGTCTGCTCAAACGGTCAGAAACAGACTCCATGAGGGTGGAGCAAATTCTCTAAAACGACGTTGGAGGCGGCTTATGGTGGAGAAATGAACATTCAATTCTCTGGCAACAGCTCTGGTGAACATTCCTGCATTCAGCATGCCAATTGGATGCTCCCTCAAACCTTGAGACATAAATGGCTGTGTGACAAAACTGCACATTTTAGAGTGGCCTTTTATTGCCCCCTGCACAAGGTACACCTGTGTAATTTATTATTATTATTTTCTTACCTTTATATAACTTGGCAAGTCAGTTTTAAGAACAAATTCTTATTTACAATGATGGCCTACCCTGGCCAAACCCCAACACGGACGACGCTGGGCCAATTGTGTGCCGCCCTATCGGACTCCCGATCACATCCGGTTGTGTTACAGCCTGGAATCAAACCAGGGTCTGTAGTGACACCTTTAGCACTGAGATGACCCAATTGACTGATTTCCTTATATGAACTGTGTGGTAAACCGTGAGGTGTTGGATTGAGCGTGCAGAGATTGACACAGAGACATGGAGGCTTTAGTCCGCAAAAACAACTTCACTTAAACAGAAACTAAATATAACAAAGAAAATCACTTCGGTTTGGCTCGGTCCTTCTTCTCTACTGTGACTTGGTGTCGGTCTCTCCCCGTTCTCTCCCGTGCTCCTTTTATTTGGTCTCCACGGCTGGTTGGCACTTTCCTCTAATTACCTCCACTTAGAGCTGTCCATGTCGGGGTGCCCAGCTCCCGTATTCCCAGCAGAGGGAGCCAACTTTGCCTCACGTACCTCCCAGACCACGTATTACCCAGACCTCCCAGACCTCACGTACATCCCAGACCACGTACCTCCCAGACCTCCTGTGATACAACAACTGTAACTCAGTAAAACCTTTGAAGTTGTTGCATGTTGCGTTTATATTTTTGTTCAGTATAGTTTTATTAATCGAAATAAAATTAGGCGTGTTGAAAGGTGTAGCCTGGACTCCAACTTGCAGACTGAAGTAGAACAGTAAAGTTATTTTTAAGCTGAGTTTTATTCATAATGAAAATATATTTCACTGCCTGTAAATGTAAAAATGACTGTATGGATCAGTTGAGGTAACAGCTTGTATTTTGAAACATACCAACATTTCCAATAGCTACACTCACTGAATACTGGAGGGATTCTAGATCTTTCTGTGCATCAGGTTTATTAAACTGGGCCTCCAGTTTTATGCTTCTTGCATGGGTTGTTATTCAGGGAAACTATTTGGGATTTCTTAGCAGATGGACCTTGAGAAGACCTACGGGGGAGCTTAGGTGGCCGGTTTGTTTTCTGCCATGTTTTTCCCATGTTTCTGCCATGTTTCTGCTATGTTTCTGCCATGCTTCTGCCATGTTTCTACCATGTTTCTACCATGTTTCGGCCATGTTTCTACCATGTTTCTACCATGTTTCTGCCATGTTTCTACCATGTTTCTACCATGTTTCTACCATGTTTCTACCATGTTTCGGCCATGTTTCTACCATGTTTCTACCATGTTTCTACCATGTTTCTACCATGTTTCTACCATGTTTCGGCCATGTTTCTACCATGTTTCTACCATGTTTCTGCCATGTTTCTGCCATGTTTCTACCATGTTTCTGCCATGTTTATCCGCCATGTTTCTGCCATGTTTCTACCATGTTTATCCGCCATGTTTCTGCCATGTTTCTACCATGTTTCTACCATGTTTCTGCCATGTTTCTGCCATGTTTATCCGCCATGTTTCTACCATGTTTCTGCCATGTTTCTACCATGTTTCTGCCATGTTTCTACCATGTTTCTGCCATGTGTCTGCCATGTTTCTGCCATGTTTCTGCCATGTTTCTACCATGTTTCTGCCATGTTTCTACCATGTTTCTGCCATGTTTCCGCCATGTTTCTGCCATGTTTCCGCCATGTTTCCGCCATGTTTCCGCCATGTTTCTACCATGTTTCTACCATGTTTATCCACCATGTTTCTACCATGTTTCTGCCATGTTTCTGCCATGTTTCTACCATGTTTCTACCATGTTTCTGCCATGTTTCTGCCATGTTTATCCGCCATGTTTCTACCATGTTTCTGCCATGTTTCTACCATGTTTCTGCCATGTTTCTACCATGTTTCTGCCATGTGTCTGCCATGTTTCTGCCATGTTTCTGCCATGTTTCTACCATGTTTCTGCCATGTTTCTACCATGTTTCTGCCATGTTTCCGCCATGTTTCTGCCATGTTTCCGCCATGTTTCCGCCATGTTTCCGCCATGTTTCTACCATGTTTCTACCATGTTTATACCATGTTTCTGCCATGTTTCTGCCATGTTTCTACCATGTTTCTACCATGTTTCTGCCATGTTTCTACCATGTTTCTGCCATGTTTCCGCCATGTTTCTGCCATGTTTCTACCATGTTTCTGCCATGTTTCTACCATGTTTCTGCCATGTTTATCCGCCATGTTTCTACCATGTTTCTGCCATGTTTCTACCATGTTTCTGCCATGTTTCTACCATGTTTCTGCCATGTTCCTACCATGTTTCTGCCATGTTTCTACCATGTTTCTGCCATGTTTCCGCCATGTTTCTGCCATGTTTCTACCATGTTTCTGCCATGTTTCTACCATGTTTCTGCCATGTTTCTACCATGTTTCTGCCATGTTTCTACCATGTTTATCCGCCATGTTTCTGCCATGTTTCTACCATGTTTCTACCATGTTTCTGCCATGTTTCTACCATGTTTCTGCCATGTTTCTACCATGTTTATCCGCCATGTTTCTACCATGTTTCTACCATGTTTCTGCCATGTTTCTACCATGTTTCTACCATGTTTCTGCCATGTTTCTGCCATGTTTCTACCATGTTTCTGCCATGTTTCTACCATGTTTCTAACATGTTTCTACCATGTTTCTGCCATGTTTCTACCATGTTTCTGCCATGTTTCTGCCATGTTTCTACCATGTTTCTGCCACGTTTCCGCCATGTTTCTACCATGTTTCTGCCATGTTTCTGCCATGTTTCTACCATGTTTATGCCATGTTTCTATGGTTTGTGGCTGTGTCAATTGTTTTTTTGATAGCTTCTTCTGGATTTTTATAACAGAGGACTCTCTCATAAACTATAATCAAAGGGTGCAATTTAGTTATACACTCATCTGATCTATGTTTTTTATATTCAAAGTATAACATTTTAGTATTTTTAAACATAGCCTCACTCACTGCTGTGCTTTTTTGATTCTGACTTTATTTTTTAAGATACTGACGAGAATCTCTGTAAATGTCCTGTCATAAAGTCAAACCAGATTGGGATTACAGGAAGGAAATTAGTTTATAAACTTTTGTCCATAGTACTGTTTTTTTTTTATCAGTGCAATGGACAATATCTTCGAGGGCCTGCTTCCTGATTTTTTTCAAAACACTCACTGAATGGTGATTTAGCTTTTTCCTCGAGTGCTTCTTTCCCAAAGTCCTCCTCAGAGTTATCAGACTCCAAAACATCCACGTTGTCTTGTTTTTCCTCTGGAACAGAGTTTAATTTGTCTATTTTAACTCTGTAGTTTATCTAAGCTGACCTTCACCAATATTGAGTTACTTTATGCTACCTAAGAGCTATGCAAATATCATACACAATGGATTTAATGTCATCTTGACTTGGTAGAGTTCAACAGTAAACTGAAAATGTACTTGCCCATCTTATACCTCTCATCCTTACCTCTGTACTGGGACTTACAAAGTCCACTAGCCTGCCGTATTAAATGACTTGTACAGACCTCTAGATCTGTTTAAATGGCCACTACAGTAACTATTTTCCAACAGTGCTGCAATTATGTCTTCATAGTGTCCCATAGTGTCCCTATATGGATCTATCACTAGTACAGGCAATGTAAAACCCCAATATATTGTATTTTTGTGGTATTTATGCTGACTGAGGAACACACACACACACGATTTTCTATTGCATTCAGAAATTACTCAACCGTGTGTGTGTGTGTGTGTGTGTGTGTGTGTGTGTGTGTGTGTGTTCCTCAGTCAGCATAAATACCACAGAAATACAATATATTGGGGTTTTAGATGAAGTAGAAACTGCAATTTTTCATAAAGCGAAACATTTTTGTTGTTCACTTTAGGATGTGATTATACCACCCAGGGGCGCAACTTTCACGAGCGATGGGGGTGTCATGTCCCTCCCAAATTCTGAAATTGCATTTTTTTGTCCTCCCCAGTTTTATCATTGTAATGTGATACAAAAAACAGCAACGGTGTGCTTTAGGACCATGCGTATGCCTCAGAGTGGTAGCCTGGACCACATGGCAGAAACATGGTAGAAACATGGCAGAAACATGGCAGAAGGACCAAAGGCTGTCAGGCGCTGTGAAGGCAAAGCTTCTGGAAGGATGGCTGGACCAGCACAGAAGAGCATAGTTCAGTGTGTACGTGTTGCGCTCTTTCACCGAGTTGTAAAAGCAAGCAGAGCAGAAACTGTCTACTCTTTAGTTTACTGATGTACAGTACCAGACAAAAGTTTGGACACATCTACTGATTCCAGGGTTTTTCTTTATTTTTACTATGTTCTACATTGTAGTATTATAGCGACAACATCAAAACAATGAAATAACACATTATGGAATCATGTAGTAACCAAAAAAGTGTTAAACAAATCCAAATATATTTGGATTCTTCAAAGTAGCCACCCTCTTGGTATTCTCTCAACCAGCTTCATGAGGTAGTCACCTGGAAGTTAATTTGTGGAAATTCTTTCCTTCTTAATGCGTTTGAGCCAATCAGTTGTGTTGTGACAAGGTAGGGCTGGTATACAGAAGATAGACCTATTTGGTAAAAGACCAAGTCCATATTATGGCAAGAACAGCTCAAATAAGCAAAGAGAAACGACCGTCCATCATTACTTTAAGACAGGGGTGGGCAACTCCAGTCCTCGACGGCCTGATTGGTGTCACACTTTTTCTCCATCCCTAGCAAACACAGCTGATTAATCAAATTGCATTCTAAACTGAAGATCATGATTAGGTGATTATTGGTGTGTTAGCTGGGGCTGGGGGGAAAACGGTGAAACCAATCAAGCCCTCGAGGACCGGAATTGCCCACCCCTGCTTTAAGACATGAAGGTCAGTCAATACAGAACATTTTAAGAACTTTTAAAGTTTCTTCAAGTGCAGTCACGAAAACCATCAAGCTCTATGATGAAACTGGCTCTCATGAGGACCGCCACAGATAAGGAATACCCAGAGTTACCTCTGCTGCAGAGGATACGTTTATTACAGCTACCAGCCTCAAAAATTGCGGCACAAATAAATGCTTCACGGAGTTTAAGTAACAGACACATCTCAACATCAACTGTTCAGAGGAGATTGCGTGAATCAGGCCTTCATGGTCTAATTGCTGCAAAGAAACCACTACTAAAGGACACCAATAAGAAGAAGAGACTTGCTTGGACCAAGAAAAACGACCAATGGACATTAGACCGGTGGAAATCTGTCTTTTGGTCCAAATTTGAGATATTTTATTCCAACCGCCGTGCCTTTTTGAGACACAGAGTGTGGTTCCCACCGTGAAGCATGGAGGAGAAGGTGTGATGGTGTACGGGTGCTTTGCTGGTGACACTGTCAGTGATTTATTTGGAATTCAAGGCAGACTTAACCAGCATGGCTACCACAGCATTCTTCAGCGATACGCCATCCCATCTGGTTTGTGCTTAGTGGGACTTTTTGTTTTTCAACAGGACATTGACCCAACACACCTTCAGGCTGTGTAAGGGCTATTTGACCAAGAAGGAGAGTGATGGACTGCTGCCTCAGATGACCTCCACAATCACCCGACCTCAACCCAATTGAGATGGTTTGGGAAGAGTCGGACCGCAGAGTGAAGGAAAAGCAACCAACAAGTGCTGAGCATATGTGGGAACTCCTTCAAGAGTGTTGGAAAAGCATTCCTCATGAAGCTGGTTGAGAGAATTCCAAGAGTGTGCAAAGCAGTTATCAAGGCAAAGGGTGGCTACTTTGAGGCATCTAAAATCTAAAATCTATTTTGATTTCTAAAACACTTTTTTGGTTACTACATAATTCCATATGTGTTATTTCATAATTCTGATGTCTTCACTATTATTCTACAATGTAGACAATAGTAACAAATTAAGCCTTTGAATGAGTAGGTGTGTCTAAACTTTTGGCTGGTACTGTATATTGGTAAAAGTCACCTTGTCTGAGAGAGATGTCCAGGGTTATCAACACGTCACACCAGAGTAATTCTACACAAAACACAGCCCTTCTTTTTTTAATGGAAAAACGTTTGGAACCATTTCCCTGTTTGACCGTCAGGTTTTATGGGTATTATGACACTGTGGGGCTATATTCGTCTCATAGGTGCAACAGTGCATGAGGATGGCCTGGAAATAGCAGATTAAAACCACATAAAAATATGTTGATGTACACTACATGGCCATAAGTCATCGCCTTTAAATTAGTGGATTCGGCTATTTCAGCCACACCTGTTTTTATTTATTGAACCTTTATTTGTACAGGTTTTTCCTCATTGAGATAATATCTATTTTTCAAGAGAGACCTGGTCCAATAGCAGCAGGGGGAACAACGTTTCAGACAAAACAACATACATACAACTATAAACACACATACAGTACAACAATTACATATTACATTAAAAACACAAACATCTTGATTAAAAACAGCTGTCCTTAAGACAATTACACTCTTCTATGATATATACATCGATCAGGTGTTTAAACTCCACCAACGAGACGTGATCATCACATTTTAAAATGTTCAGGAGAGAATTCCAGGACCACGGAGCTGAGTAACTAAAACTATTTCTACCATGACCTGTTCTAATTGTTGGTACTGTCAGAAGCAAATGAGAATGGGACCGTAATTGATATTTATTTACCAATCTGACTAAAAAAGAACCGAGATAAAATGGCATTTTACCCAATATGGCCTTATAAATCAGTGTATACCAGTGTTTAAGCCTACGCCAGGTCCATGACGACCAGCCAACAGCGCTGTAGAGATCACGATGATGTGTTAGACGCTTTTGATTTGTAATGAACCTGAGGGCTGCATGATACACTGAATCAAGCGCTCTCAGGTTAGTGGTTGAGGCCTGCATATATTTAACATCACTAAAATCTAAAACTGTCAGTAATGTACATCATACCAGCTCCTTCCTGGCCCCCAAAGAATGTGTTTCCCCCAAAGAAAAACAAGCCTTATGCTGACAGGTGTACAAAATGAGCACACAGCCATGCAGTCTCCACAGACAAACATTGGCAGTAGAAAGGCCAGTGCTGAAGAGCTCAGAGACATTCAACGTGGCACCGTCATAGGATGCCACCTCCCCAACAAGTCAGTTTGTCAAATCCCTGCCCTGCTAGAGCTGCCCCCGGCCAACTGTAAGAGCTGTTATTGTGAAGTGGAAACGTCTAGGAGCAACAACGGCTCAGACACAAAGTGGTAGGCCACACGAGCTCACAGAACAGGACTGCCGAGTGCTGAAGCACATCAAGCACAAATCATCTGTGCTCGGGTTCCAATACTCAGCCGCACACAAGCCTAAGATCACTATGAGCAATGCCAAGCATCATCTGGAGTGGTGTAGAGCTCGCCATCATTGGACTCTTGGAGAAGTGGAAACGTATTCTCTGGAGTGATGAATCACGCTCTCACCATCTGGCAGTCCGACGGACAAATCTGGGTTTGGCGGATGCCAGGAGAACGCTACCTGCACCAATGCATAGTGCCAACTGTAAAGTTTAGTGGAGGAGGAATAATGGTCTGGGGCTGTTTTCCATGGTTCGGACCCCTTAGTTCCAGTGAAGGGAAATATTAACGCTACAGCATACAATGACATTCTAGACGATTCTGTGCTTCCAACTTTGTGGCAACAGTTTGGGGAAGGCCCTTTCCTGTTTCAGAATACCAAGGACCCCGCGCACAAAGCGAGGTCCATACAGAAAGGGTTTGTCGAGAATGGTGTGGAAGAACTTGACTGGCCTACACAGAGCCCCGACCTCAACCCCATCTTTGGGATGAATTGGAATGCCGACTGCGAGCCAGGCCTAATCGCCCCACATCAGTGCCCGACCTCACTAATGCTCATGTGGCTGAATGTTAGCAAGCCCCCACGCCAATGTTACAACATCTAATGGAAAGGCTTCCCAGAAGAGTGGAAGCTGTTATCACAGCAAAGGGGGGGACCAATTCCATATTAATGTCCATGATTTTGGAATGAGATACTTTTGGCCATATAGTGTGTGTCGATTATGTGTATAGAGTACACTTCTGGATAAACAGAATTTATTTTTTTCCTCCAGGTTTTCTTCAAATTTCTGCAATGTTGCCAACTAGCTAGCTTACGGAACAACTTTCATTCAATCAGAAATCTTGCTGCTGGGAGCCAGCAGATCATTCAAACCATTTTTGCAATACAAAATTCACCAGACCTCTAAGGGAGATGTGACAGCAACGTAATAATGGAGGTATGGCAACGCGAGACTACCGAGTAGACTGCCCCATTTCATGCCCCCAATGCAATTCACATGCATCCACAGTGCGATTTCAACTGATTTTAACTTTTTTGGGGGCAGACTACTCAACTTTTATTAACTAATAATTGTATTTCGTTGAATTTAACCACATTCCAACCTGGTCTATCATTATCTAGTCCAATTATGGCATGTTTCCACTATTTTTATCCGTTTGTATCAGTTTCAATAGGGGACTTTTATTTTGAAGGCGAACCGCCAGTTCCACCTACCGTTGTTCACAATAATATTGTTCACGACACACACGCCTCAGCCGTTTATACCATTTAGGGAAGTGACGGGACTTGTCAGGAGCTAACTGCGCCCTTTCATCCAAAAGTTCTAATGAGAAAGCAAATGAATGGAATCGACGGTACGAATTGAGAACGGATTGTTATAACAGGACCAACGGTAACGGTGAATGTTTTTGGACCTTCACATACAGTCGACGAATAAATATATATATATATATTTTTTTTTACAGCCAACCATTAATCTGCAATTACCTACATCTGCAACATGGCTGCTAGGAGGACGCTAGTGGGAAAAGTTTATTAAGAGTACTGACGTGGGAGAAGTTTTATACTTATCCAGTCCAGTGCAGCAGACATTGTTGGATAAACAACATTTTTTTCCTATCGCCTCGGATTGAACAAACGAACGGAACACTGGATTACCGAGTAAATGCAGAGGAGTGCAAGACCACTTTCTCAATAGACTTTACCTTCTAGATTTGTGGTGCCCTTTTCATCCAAAATAGTGGTCCTCTCGTCCTGTGGTCCATCTAAAATGCATTTCTCCATTCCGGAAACGGAGGTTCGTTCGGGAGAAAATGGATCAACATACGTGGTCAGTTCCAGAAATGTTTTTTTGTTTGTCTGTTGCGACATAGTTATTTTACTGCAGATTCCTAGCATGTGAAATCCATTCCAGTGATTTAATTATTATTATTATTATTTTTAAATCACCCCAACCAGACTCTTGTGATATGATTTTAGAGGTTGTCCCGGGTTACTAGTAAACAATTTGACAGGACTTTCACTGTCTGTCATAATACCTCACAAGGCATTGCCATTTTGTAATACAATGTAAGTTAACCCCTTATTCCTTGGGAAATCATACATGATTGACACTAACAGGCAATACATTGTGGATCAGTAGGCATCGATCCACATCAATATAAAGTTACCCTGTTTATAAAATCAAGCCTATTCGGACTGCAATATAATTTCCCAATATCCGATAGAAAACCACAGCAATTCCATCATAGGTGATGATTGGACAATAGGTGGCAATGCGTCACACTTCTCACTACAGTCACACTGTAAGAATACTGTGTATGAATGCCAGGTATTGCTATCGCAAGATATACATTTGGCACCGTTTTATAGATCTTATCTTTCAAGGCAAATGTGTTTCAAGTTGTGTTAGTCATATGGAGAGGATACACATGGTCGACACTGTTCAGTAAAATGCTCACTTGCACGTTCTTTCTCCTCAATGCAACGACAATAAGAGATAATACAAGATAAGATTACAAACAGAAAGTAAATGTCTCAGTAGAATTGAACAAACATTTAATATATATATATATTAATATAATACAAGAAGGCACAATTTGTTGTCCAATATTCACATGTGTTTTGGTTGAAGATGGGCGGCAAGTGTTTCAATTGTGCAGTATTTAGCAATCACAATAAGAGGTGTGTGTGTGTGTGTGTTAAGGTGCAGAGAGTCAGAGCAGTTGGTCATTCCATTTCAAGTGTTCAACTGTCTAATGGCTTGTAGATAGAAACGTACTCTGACTCAGAGTCAATCAGACCTCTTGGTCTGGTACCGTCTGCCTGACGGTCAGGGGGTGAACAGCTCGTGGCTGAGGTGTGGGGTCCTTGATGATGCTGCGGGCCTTCCTCAGGCACTGTTTCAACTAGATGTCCTGGATTGACAGGAGCGTGGTGCCAGTGAGGTACTGGGCTGTCTTCACCACCCGCTGGAGGGCCTTGCGGTTGTGGACGGAGAAATTCTCGTACCAGGCCGTGATGCAACCGGTCAGGATGCTCTCGATGGTGCAGTGGACCTGTATTTGGAGAGAGACCCGGGGTGGCATGCCACATTTCTTCAGCCGCCTTAGGAAGTAGATATGCTGTTGCTCCCTCTTGACCAGAGTGGTGGTGATGGTCCATGTCAATTCCTCAGTGACGTGGACGCAGAGGAACTTAAAACTGCTGGCTCTCTCCACTGCAGTCCTGTTGATTTGGGTCGGGGCGGGTTCCCTCCTCTGCTTCCTGAAGTCAACAATCAACTCCTTACTTTTGCTGACGTTGAGGGAGAAGTTGTTGTCCTGGCAACACGTTGAAGGTGTGTTATGACCAAGTGCAATGTACTACACTAAGGAATTGAGGTTGTGAAATGTTTTGTTCTTTCAAGTCCTATTTAAACCTAAATATTTTAGTTACACCCAGCCTCCTACAGTACACCCAGCCCCCTACAGTACACCCAGCCCCCTACAGTACACCCAGCCACACCCGGTACACCCAGCCCCCTACAGTACACCCAGCCCCCTACAGTACACCCATCCCCCTACAGTACACCCAGCCCCCTACAGTACACCCAGCCTCCTACAGTACACCCAGCCTCCTACAGTACACCCAGCCACACCCGGTACACCCAGCCCCCTACAGTACACCCAGCCTCCTACAGTACACCCAGCCCCCTACAGTACACCCAGCCTTCTACAGTACACCCAGCCACACCCGGTACACCCAGCCCCCTACAGTACACCCAGCCCCCTACAGTACACCCAGCCCCCTACAGTACACCCAGCCTTCTACAGTACACCCAGCCACACCCGGTACACCCAGCCCCCTACAGTACACCCATCCCCCTACAGTACACCCATCCCCCTACAGTACACCCAGCCCCCTACAGTACACCCAGCCCCCTACAGTACACCCAGCCCCCTACAGTACACCCAGCCCCCTACAGTACACCCAGCCCCCTACAGTACACCCAGCCCCCTACAGTACACCCAGCCCCCTACAGTACACCCAGCCCCCTACAGTACACCCAGCCCCCTACAGTACACCCAGCCCCCTACAGTACACCCAGCCACACCCGGTACACCCAGCCCCCTACAGTACACCCAGCCCCCTACAGTACACCCAGCCCCCTACAGTACACCCAGCCTCCTACAGTACACCCAGCCCCCTACAGTACACCCAGCCCCCTACAGTACACCCAGCCTCCTACATTACACCCAGCCCCCTACAGTACACCCAGCCCCCTACAGTACACCCAGCCCCCTACAGTACACCCAGCCCTCTACAGTACACCCAGCCCTCTACAGTACACCCAGCCCTCTACAGTACACCCAGCCCTCTACAGTACACCCAGCCCCCTACAGTACACCCAGCCTCCTACAGTACACCCAGCCTCCTACAGTACACCCAGCCTCCTACAGTACACCCAGCCCCCTACAGTACACCCAGCCACACCCGGTACACCCAGCCCCCTACAGTACACCCAGCCTCCTACAGTACACCCAGCCCCCTACAGTACACCCAGCCTTCTACAGTACACCCAGCCACACCCGGTACACCCAGCCCCCTACAGTACACCCAGCCCCCTACAGTACACCCAGCCTTCTACAATACACCCAGCCACACCCGGTACACCCAGCCCCCTACAGTACACCCATCCCCCTACAGTACACCCAGCCCCCTACAGTACACCCAGCCCCCTACAGTACACCCAGCCCCCTACAGTACACCCAGCCTCCTACAGTACACCCAGCCCCCTACAGTACACCCAGCCCCCTACAGTACACCCAGCCCCCTACAGTACACCCAGCCCCCTACAGTACACCCAGCCCCCTACAGTACACCCAGCCCCCTACAGTACACCCAGCCCCCTACAGTACACCCAGCCCCCTACAGTACACCCAGCCTTCTACAGTACACCCAGCCCCCTACAGTACACCCAGCCCCCTACAGTACCCCCAGCCCCCTACAGTACACCCAGCCACACCCGGTACACCCAGCCTCCTACAGTACACCCAGCCCCCTACAGTACACCCAGCCCCCTACAGTACACCCAGCCCCCTACAGTACACCCAGCCCCCTACAGTACACCCAGCCCCCTACAGTACACCCAGCCTCCTACAGTACACCCAGCCCCCTACAGTACACCCAGCCCCCTACAGTACACCCAGCCCCCTACAGTACACCCAGCCCCCTACAGTACACCCAGCCCCCTACAGTACACCCAGCCCCCTACAGTACACCCAGCCCCCTACAGTACACCCAGCCTCCTACAGTACACCCAGCCTCCTACAGTACACCCAGCCCCCTACAGTACACCCAGCCCCCTACAGTACACCCAGCCCCCTACAGTACACCCAGCCCCCTACAGTACACCCAGCCCCCTACAGTACACCCAGCCCCCTACAGTACACCCAGCCCCCTACAGTACACCCAGCCCCCTACAGTACACCCAGCCTCCTACAGTACACCCAGCCTCCTACAGTACACCCAGCCCCCTACAGTACACCCAGCCCCCTACAGTACACCCAGCCCCCTACAGTACACCCAGCCTCCTACAGTACACCCAGCCCCCTACAGTACACCCAGCCACACCCGGTACACCCAGCCCCCTACAGTACACCCAGCCCCCTACAGTACACCCAGCCCCCTACAGTACACCCAGCCCCCTACAGTACACCCAGCCCCCTACAGTACACCCAGCCCCCTACAGTACACCCAGCCCCCTACAGTACACCCAGCCCCCTACAGTACACCCAGCCCCCTACAGTACACCCAGCCCCCTACAGTACACCCAGCCCCCTAGAGTACACCCAGCCCCCTAGAGTACACCCAGCCCCCTAGAGTACACCCAGCCCCCTAGAGTACACCCAGCCCCCTAGAGTACACCCAGCCCCCTAGAGTACACCCAGCCCCCTAGAGTACACCCAGCCCCCTACAGTACACCCAGCCTCCTACAGTACACCCAGCCCATTACAGTACACCCAGCCCCCTACAGTACACCCAGCCCCCTACAGTACACCCAGCCCCCTACAGTACACCCAGCCTCCTACAGTACACCCAGCCCCCTACAGTACACCAGGCCACACCCGGTACACCAGGCCACACCCGGTACACTGAGCCCCACACAGTCTATGCTCACTCATCTAGAATGATGTAAAAATGCTCAGGGCTTCTGGACAAAGTATAGCTTAGCTTGGTTATGAAGCCCTGATATGGCCCCGTGTGCTCCTTGCTTGACCTCATAGTACAATGTCACTTTGTTTTAAAGCAGATTAGGTGAGCGTTTAAATCCCCTCTCTCTCGGATCCGAGGTTTGTCACCAAGATATGACAATCGGACCTGTTTTTCAACTTTAAGAGCATAACCAGCTGGGAAGTGGTTTGCCACCCAAGCTCACAGAACGGGACCGGCGAGTGCTGAAGCAGGTAGAGTATAAAAGTCCTCTGTCCTCGGTTGCACCACTCACTACAGAGTTCCAAACTGCCTCTGGAAGCAACGTCAGCAACAATAACATTTCGTCTGGAGCGTCATGAAATGGGTTTCCATGACCGAGCAGCAGCACACAAGCCTAAGATCCACATGCGCGATGCCAAGCGCCGGCTGGAGTTGGACTCTGGAGTAGTGGAACCGCGTTCTCTGGAGTGATGAATCGCGCTTCACCATCTGGCAGTCCGATGGCCGAATCTGGATTTGGCGGATACCAGGAGAACGCTACCTGCCCGACTGCATGGTGCAACTGTAAAGTTTGGTGGAGGAGGAATAATGGTCTGGGACTGTTTTTCATGGTTCCGGCTAGGCTTCGTAGTTCCAGTGAAGGGAAATCTTAACGCTACAGCATAAAGTTACATTCCAGACGATTCTGTGCTTCAAACTTTGTGGCAACAGTTTTTGGGAAGGCCCTTTCCTGTTTCAGCATTACTTATACCTCTGTGCACAAAGCAAGGTCAGTACAGAAATGTGTTTGTCGACATCGGTGTGGAAGAACTTGACTGTCCTGCACAGAGCCCTGACCTCAACCCCATCGAACACCTTGGGATGAATTGGAACGCTGACTGCGAGCCAGGCCTAATCGCCAAACATCAGTGCCTGACCTCACTAATGCTCTTGTGGCTGAATGGAAGCAAGTCCCCGCAGCAATGTTCCAACATCTAGTGGAAAGCCTTCCCAGAAGAGTGGAGGCTGTTATAGCAGCAATGTTCCAACATCTAGTGGAAAGCCTTCCCAGAAGAGTGGAGGCTGTTATCGCAGCAATGTTCCAACATCTAGTGGAAAGCCTTCCCAGAAGAGTGGAGGCTGTTATAGCAGCAATGTTCCAACATCTAGTGGAAAGCCTTCCCAGAAGAGTGGAGGCTGTTATAGCAGCGATGTTCCAACATCTAGTGGAAAGCCTTCCCAGAAGAGTGGAGGCTGTTATAGCAGCAATGTTCCAACATCTAGTGGAAAGCCTTCCCAGAAGAGTGGAGGCTGTTATAGCAGCAAAGGGGGACCAACTCCATATTAATGCCCATGATTTTGGAATGAGATGTTCGAGGAGCAGGTGTCCACATACTTTTGGTCATGTAGGGTACATTTATATTCCGGACATCGCTCGTACTGATATTTCTTCATTCTTTTTATTTTGAGGGATTTGTCTATAATATCTATGTATTGTGTATATGTATATATCTGTGTATTGCTAGATATTAATACTGGAGCTAGAAAAACAAGTATTTTGCTGCACCTGCAATAACATCTGCAAAAAATACTGTGTGTACACGTCAAATGCAATTTGATTTGATTTTGAGTGACCGTCTCTACACAGTCCGTATCAAACACAGGCTCAGATGTAGCCTGCAGCAAAATGTGCCAGTGTCTTGCTGTCTGTCTCATTGGCTGAGGAGAGTAGTAGAGGTCACTCAATGACTCCTGCAGCCAATGAGACGTACAGTATAAGTACACTTTAATATCTACAGTGCATTCGAGAAAGTATTCAGACCCCTTGACTTTTTCCACATTTTGTTACTAGCCTTATTCTAAAATGGATTAAATATAACATTTTCCTCATCGTTCTACACACAATAGCCCATAATGACAAAGCAAAAACAGGTTTTGAGAGATTTTTGCAAATCTTTAAAAAAGTTTTTAAAAATAAATTTAAATAAAAACGTATTTACATAAGTATTCAGACCCTTATGCTATGAGACTCGACATTGAGCTCAGGTGCATCCTGTTTCCATTGATCATCCTTGAGATGTTTCTACAACTTGGAGTCCACCTGTAGTAAATTAAATTGATTGGACATGATTTGGAAAGGCATGCAACTGTCTATGTAAGGTCCCACAGGTGACAGTGCATATCAGAGCAAAAACCAAGCCCTGAGGTTGAAGGAATTGTCCGTAGAGCTCCAAGACGGCATTATGTCGACACAGATCTGGGGAAGGGTACCAAAACAATTCTGCAGCATTGAAGGTCCCCAATAACACAGTGGCCTCCATCATTCTTAAATGGAGGAAGTCTGGAACCACCATACTGTTCCTAGAGCTGGCCTCCAGGCCAAACTGAGCAGTTGTGGGAGAAGAACCCGGTGGTCACTCTGACAGAGTTCCTCTGTGAAGATGGTTGTCCTTCTGGAAGGTTCTCCCATCTCTGCAGCACTCCACCAATTAGGACTTTATGGTAGAGTTGCCAGACCGAAGCCACTCCTCTGTAAAACGTGTGGAGATGTTTTCCAGTGGCAGGGACTGGGAGACTAGTTAGGATCGAGGCAAAGATGAACGGAGCAAAATACACAGATCTTTGATGAAAAGCTGCTCCAGAGCGCTCAGGACACTTTCCAGCAGGACAACGACCCTAAGCACACAGCCAAGACAACGCAGGAGTGGCTTCGGGACAAGTCTCTGAATGTCCTTGAGTGGCCCAGCCAGAGCCCAGACTTGAACCTGATCGAACATTTCTGGAGAGACCTGAAAATAGCTGTGCAGCAACGCTCCCCATCCAACCTGACAGAGCTTGAGAGGATCTGCAGAAAAGGGGAGAAACTCCCCAAATACAGGTGTGACAAGCTAGGAGCGTCATACCAAAGAAGACTTGAGGCTGTAAATGCTGCCAAAGGTGCTTCAACAAAGTACTGAGTAAAGGGTCTGAATACTTAGGTAAATCTGATATTTCATTATTGTTATATATTTTTGCAAAAATGTCTAAAAAAAAACAGTTTTTGCTTTGTCATTGTGGAGTATTGTGTGTAGATTGGCGGTGGGGGGGACAGACGAATTAATACATTTTAGAATAAGGCTGTAATGAAACAAAAAAGTCAAGGAGTCTGAATACTTTCCCAATGCACTGTAGATATTATAGACGGGTTTCAACCATTAATCATGAGTGAGTAGTGTAGCGGTAGAGAGGGGCACAGTACAGGAAATGGACTGAGTTCTTACCAGCACCTCAAGGAAAGGAAGTGTGTTATTTGAATTTTTTTAATAGAAATATATTTTCTAGAGTGGGTACTTTCCTATCGTGTGTATTTGAGTGGAGCGGGGGAAGAGATTAGTGGTGGAGAATGCAGGCAGGATTTGGGATTTGGGGTGTTAAAATAAAGCACTAATCTGTCTGTCGTACTGTAACTGTTTCCTTTATAAAGAGGCCATAATCTGAGTACAGTGAGTTTTGTGTCCCTGTGAGTGTGACCTGACCTATGGCCGGTTCAGCAGGACAGAAGCAGGATAAGGAAAATTTAATAATGAGTGAGGACCATCCTGAACATTTTTTAAATAACCATCCCAATTGTTTCAATAGGCCTACATTCATTTTTGGAATTTGTATTTTTGTTTATTAACGTTATTTTTCCTGTATATAAACATGACCTCACAGCGGGAGTGTCTACTAATGATTAAAAGCTGTTGTTTTGGTAACATGCACATTTGTGGCCTGCTGGAGGTCATTTTGCAGGGCTCTGGCAGTGCACCTCCTTGCACAAAGGCGGAGGTAGCGGTCCTGCTGCTGGGTTGTTGCCCTCCTACGGCCTCCACCACGTCTCCTGATGTACTGGCACTTCAGCCGTAGAGGCGTCTGAACCCCATCACACAGTACAGAGACTTCAGCCGTAGAGGCGTCTGAACCCCCATCACACAGTACAGAGACTTCAGCCGTAGATGCGTCTGAAACCCCATCACACAGTACAGAGACTTCAGCCGTAGAGGCGTCTGAACCCCCATCACACAGTACAGGGACTTCAGGAAAATTATGTCTGCGTTTTCAAATGGTGGAATTCTGTTGGACTTCTCTCACTTCCTGTGGGCTCGGAACAAACATACTTCCTGTCTATTAAATATGGGCTCTATATATTCAGACTGGTATTAGAGGTGTGTGTGTGTGTGCAGTAATTGGTAGTCTGTCTTGTTTAGTTGGTTGCAGATTGAAACAGGTCAGGGTCTGTTAGTTATGCTTTGTCATCTGTTGGGTATGTTCTGGGTTTAATACTGTGAGGTTCCACTGGGTATGTTCTGGGTTTATTACTGTGAGGTTCCACTGGGTATGTTCTGGGTTTATTACTGTGAGGTTCCACTGGGTATGTTCTGGGTTTAATACTGTGAGGTTCCACTGGGTATGTTCTGGGTTTAATACTGTGAGGTTCCACTGGGTATGTTCTGGGTTTATTACTGTGAGGTTCCACTGGGTATGTTCTGGGTTTAATACTGTGAGGTTCCACTGGGTATGTTCTGGATTTAATACTGTGAGGTTCCACTGGGTATGTTCTGGGTTTATTACTGCGAGGTTCCACTGGGTATGTTCTGGGTTTGTGCCCTGTGTGTTGTTTCATAGAATTACTTCCCAATCCATTGTGAATCCTTGGGAATATCCTTTGAGCTAGGGGTATAGTCCAATGAACTCATTCTCAGAACTAGTTCCACGTGACTTTGTTCCAAGAAGCATCAAGTGAACTCATTGTGCGCTTGAATGAGTTGTTATTGCCACAATTGGCTTGCATGTGTTGAGAAACCTTTGAAGACTGCAGTTCCCATGAACCTCTAGCACTGGAACTCTGTGGCTCTGTATGATGATACACCCGGATAGGGCCAAACAGGCAGGATATAACCCCACCCACTTTGCCAAGGCACAGCCCCCACACCACTAGAGGGATATCTTCAACCACCAACTTACAATCCAGAGACAAGGCCGAGTATAGCCCACGAAGATCTCCCCCACGGCACGAACCCGAGGGGTGCACCAACCCGGACAGGAAGATCACGTCAGTGACTCAACCCAATCAAGTGACGCACCCCTCCTAGGGACGGCATGGAAGAGCACCAGTAAGCCAGTGACTCAGCCCCTGTAATAGGGTTAGAGGCAGAGAATCCCTGTGAAGAGAGGGGAACCGGCCAGGCAGAGACAGCAAGGGCGGTTCGTCGCTCCAGTGCCTTTCCGTTCATCTTCACAACCCTGGGCCAGACTACACTCAATCATAGGACCTACTGAAGAGATGAGTCTTCAATAAAGACTTAAAGGTTGAGACTGAGTCTGCGTCTCTCACATGGGTAGGCAGACCATTCCATAAAAATGGAGCTCTATACGTGAAAGCCCTACGTTTGCTTAGAAATTCTAGGGACAATAAGGAGGCCTGCGTCTTGTGACCGTAGCGTACGTGTAGGTATGTACGGCAGGACCAAATCGGAAAGATGGGTAGGAGCAAGCCCAAGTAATGCTTTGTAGGTTAGCAGTAAAACCTTGAAATCAGCCCTTGCCTTAACAGGAATGCAGTGTAGGGAGGCTAGCACTGGAGTAATATGATCAAAGTTTTTGGTTCTAGTCAGGATTCTAGCAGCCGTATTTAGCACTAACTGAAGCTTATTTAGTGCTTTATCCGGGTAGCCGAAAAGTAGAGCATTGTAGTAGTCTAATCTAGATGTGACAAAAGCATTTTTCTGCATTTTTGGACAGAAAATTTCAGATTTTTGCAATGTTACCAATATGGGGAAAAAGCTTTCTTTGAAATATTCTTGATATGTTCGTCAAAAGAGAGATCAGGGTCCAGAGTAACGCCGAGGTCCTTCACAGTTTTATTTGAGACGACTTTACAACCATCAAGATTAATTGTCAGATCCAACAGAAGATCTTTGTTTCTTGGGACCTAGAACAAGCATCTCTGTTTTGTCAGAGTTTAAAAGTAGAACATTTGCTGCCATCCACTTCCTTATGTCTGAAACACAGGCTTCCTGGGTAGGCAATTTTGGGGCTTCACCATGTTTCATTGAAATGTACTGCTGTGTATCGTCTGCAAAGCAGTGAAAGTTAACATTATGTTTTCGAATGACGTCACCAAGAGGTAAAATATATAGTGAAACAATAGTGGTCCTAAAACAGAACCTTGAGGAACACTGAAATGTACAGTTGATTTGTCAGAAGACAAACTGATATCTTTCCGACAGTATCAAAAATACATTTTGGATTGTTCTTATTCTCCTCAAGTTGGAAAAATAAGATAATCGAGCAGCAGTGAGGGCTCTTCGATATTGCACGGTACTGTCTTTCTAAGCTAGTCGGAAGACTTCCAGTTTGGTGGAGAACCATTTCTGTTCCAATTTTCTGGAAGCTTGCTTCAGAGCTCGGGTATTTTCTGTATACCAGAGAGCTAGTCTCTTATGACAACTGGTTTTGGTTTTTAGGGGTGTGACTGCATCTAGCGTATTACGCAAGGTTAAATTTGGTTTCTCAGTTAGGTGTTTAACCGATTTTTGTACTCTGACGTCCTTGGGTAGGTGGAGGGAGTCTGGAAGGGCATCTAGGAATCTTTGGGTTGTCCGAGAATTTATAGCATGGCTTTTGATGATCCTTGATTGGGGTCTGAGCAGATTATATGTTGCAATTGCAAACGTAATAAAATGGTGGTCCGATAGTCCAGGATTATGAGGAAAAACATTCAGATCTACAACATTTATTCCATGGGACAAAACTAGGTCCAGAGTATGACTGTGGCAGTGAGTAGGTCCTGAGACATGTTGGACAAAACCCACTGAGTCGATGATGGCTCCGAAAGCCTTTTGGAGTGGGTCTGTGGACTTTTCCATGTGAATATTAAAGTCACCAAAAATTTGAATATTATCTGCCAAGACTACAAGGTCCGATAGGAATTCAGGGAACTCAGTGAGGAACGTTGTATATGGCCCAGGAGGCCTGTAAACAGTAGCTATAAAAAGGGATTGAGTAGGCTGCATAGATTTCATGACTAGAAGCTCAAATACGAAAACGTCTTTTTTTTTTTTTTTTTTTTGTAAATTGAAATTTGCTATCGAAAATGTTAGCAACACCTCCGCCTTTGCGGGATGCGCGGGGGATATGGTCACTAGTGTAACCAGGAGGTGAGGCCTCATTTAACACAGTAAATTCATCAGGCTTAAGCAATGTTTCAGTCAGGCCAATCACATCAAGATTATGATCAGTGATTAGTTCATTGACTATAACTGCCTTAAGTGAGGGATCTAACATTAAGTAGCCCTATTTTGAAATGTGAGATCACAATCTCTTTCAATAATGACAGGAATGGAGGAGGCCTTTATTCCAGTGAGATTGTGAAGGCGAACACCGCCATGTTTAGTTTTGCCCAACCTAGTCTAGGCCTAGATCATCTGCTTTCTGAAGACAGTCTAGGCCTATACGATGTGCTTTCTGAAGACAGGGTCTAGGCCTAGACGATGTGCTTTCTGAAGACAGGGTCTAGGCCTAGACGATGTGCTTTCTGAAGACGGTCTCTAGGCCTATACGATGTGCTTTCTGAAGACGGTCTCTAGGCCTATACGATGTGCTTTCTGAAGACTGGTCTAGGCCTATACGATGTGCTTTCTGAAGACAGTCTCTAGGCCTATACGATGTGCTTTCTGAAGACGGTCTAGGCCTAGACGAGATGCTTTCTGAAGACGGTCTAGGCCTATACGATGTGCTTTCTGAAGACGGTCTAGGCCTAGACGAGATGCTTTCTGAAGACGGTCTCTAGGCCTATACGATGTGCTTTCTGAAGACTGTCTCTAGGCCTATACGATGTGCTTTCTGAAGACTGGTCTAGGCCTAGACGAGATGCTTTCTGAAGACAGACAGGCAGTTCCAGGTCCCTCAAGGCCACCAATAGAACAACTTTATTTAGATAACCAGGCAGACTGAAGTCAAACTTGAAGTAACTTCCCCTGAGGTCACAGAAGTCTGTCATTTTCTACACAGTAAACAGTAGTTCTGGACTGTTGTTGAATTGACACATTACCAGATGCTCTGTCTGCATCTCTGTATAGCGTTCTTGTGATATTTTGTATTAATAAGAAACATAGATAATATCTATGACTGATAGATATAAGTAGGGCTGATGCAAGATTGTGTCATAAGTGGTTGGTGTTGAACTCTTGTACAGAACACTGATTTCCTCCAACAAAAACAGTTTTATCAGGCTTAGGGGTCCATTGCTGGCTGTAAAACAGTTGAGGGGGAGGGAGAGACAGACCTGGCTCGCAAGAGAAGACAGGTTATGTGCACACTGCCCACAAAAGGAGGTGGAAACTGAGCTGCACTTCCTAACCTCCTGCCCAATGTATGACCATATTAGAGACACATATTTCCCTCAGATTACACAGACCCACAAAGAATTAGAAAACAAACCCGATTTTGATAAACTCCCATATCTACTGGGTGAAATACCAGTGTGCTTCACAGCAGCAAGATTTGTGACCTGTTGCCACAAGAAAAGGGCAACCAGTGAAGAACAAACACCTTTGTAAATACAACCCATATTTATGTTTATTTATTTTCCCTTGTGTACTTCAACTATTTTCACATAATATGACATTTGAAATGTCTTTATTCTTTCGGTACTTTTGTGAGTGCAATGTTTCCTGTTTTTCACTTTTGTTTGATCTATTTCACTTGCTTTGGCATTGTAAACATGTTTCCCAGGCCAGTAAAGCCCTTAAATGTAATTGAATTGAGAGGGAGATGAAGGTTGGCTGTGTCTGTTGAGGAGAGGGAGATGGGGGTTGGTTGTGTGTGTTGAGGGAGACGGGGGTTGGTTGTGTGTGTTGAGGAGAGGGAGACGGGGGTTGGTTGTGTGTGTTGAGGAGAGGGAGACGGGGGTTGGTTGTGTGTGTTGAGGAGAGGGGAGACGGGGGTTGGTTGTGTCTGTTGAGGAGAGGGGGGTTGGCTGTGTGTGTTGAGGAGAGGGGAGACGGGGGTTGGTTGTGTCTGTTGAGGAGAGGGGGGTTGGCTGTGTCTGAGGAGAGGGGAGACGGGGGTTGGTTGTGTGTGTTGAGGAGAGGGAGACGGGGGTTGGTTGTGTGTGTTGAGGAGAGGGAGACGGGGGTTGGTTGGTTGTGTGTGTTGAGGAGAGGGAGACGGGGGTTGGTTGGTTGTGTGTGTTGAGGAGAGGGGAGACGGGGGTTGGTTGTGTCTGTTGAGGAGAGGGAGACGGGGGTTGGTTGTGTGTGTTGAGGAGAGGGAGACGGGGGTTGGTTGTGTGTGTTGAGGAGAGGGAGACGGGGGTTGGTTGTGTGTGTTGAGGAGAGGGAGACGGGGGTTGGTTGTGTGTGTTGAGGAGAGGGAGACGGGGGTTGGTTGTGTGTGTTGAGGAGAGGGAGACGGGGGTTGGTTGTGTGTGTTGAGGAGAGGGGAGACGGGGGTTGGTTGTGTGTGTTGAGGAGAGGGGAGACGGGGGTTGGTTGTGTGTGTTGAGGAGAGGGGAGACGGGGGTTGGTTGTGTGTGTTGAGGAGAGGGAGACGGGGGTTGGTTGTGTGTGTTGAGGAGAGGGAGACGGGGGTTGGTTGTGTGTGTTGAGGAGAGGGAGACGGGGGTTGGTTGTGTGTGTTGAGGAGAGGGGAGACGGGGGTTGGTTGTGTGTGTTGAGGAGAGGGGAGACGGGGGTTGGTTGGTTGTGTGTGTTGAGGAGAGGGAGACGGGGGTTGGTTGGTTGTGTGTGTTGAGGAGAGGGGAGACGGGGGTTGGTTGTGTCTGTTGAGGAGAGGGAGACGGGGGTTGGTTGTGTGTGTTGAGGAGAGGGAGACGGGGGTTGGTTGTGTGTGTTGAGGAGAAGGAGACGGGGGTTGGTTGTGTGTGTTGAGGAGAGGGGAGACGGGGGTTGGTTGTGTGTGTTGAGGAGAGGGGAGACGGGGGTTGGTTGTGTCTGTTGAGGAGAGGGGGGTTGGTTGTGTCTGTTGAGGAGAGGGAGACGGGGGTTGGTTGTGTGTGTTGAGGAGAGGGAGACGGGGGTTGGTTGTGTGTGTTGAGGAGAGGGAGACGGGGGTTGGTTGTGTGTGTTGAGGAGAGGGAGATGGGGGTTGGTTGTGTCTGTTGAGGAGAGGGAGACGGGGGTTGGCTGTGTGTGTTGAGGAGATGGGGGTTGGTTGTGTGTGTTGAGGAGAGGGGAGATGGGGGTTGGCTGTGTCTGTTGAGGAGAGGGGAGACGGGGGTTGGCTGTGTCTGTTGAGGAGAGGGGAGATGGGGGTTGGCTGTTTGTCTGTTGAGGAGAGGGGAGACGGGGGTTGGCTGTGTCTGTTGAGGAGAGGGAGACGGGGGTTGGCTGTGTGTGTTGAGGAGATGGGGGTTGGTTGTGTGTGTTGAGGAGAGGGGAGACGGGGGTTGGTTGTGTGTGTTGAGGAGAGGGAGACGGGGGTTGGTTGTGTGTGTTGAGGAGAGGGGAGACGGGGGTTGGCTGTGTGTGTTGAGGAGAGGGAGACGGGGGTTTGTTGTGTGTGTTGAGGAGAGGGAGACGGGGGTTGGTTGTGTGTGTTGAGGAGAGGGAGACGGGGGTTGGCTGTGTCTTGAGGAGAGGGGAGACGGGGGTTGGTTGTGTGTGTTGAGGAGAGGGGAGACGGGGGTTGGTTGTGTCTGTTGAGGAGAGGGGAGACGGGGGTTGGCTGTGTGTGTTGAGGAGAGGGGAGACGGGGGTTGGCTGTGTGTGTTGAGGAGAGGGGAGACGGGGGTTGGCTGTGTGTGTTGAGGAGAGGGGAGACGGGGGTTGGCTGTGTGTGTTGAGGAGAGGGGAGACGGGGGTTGGCTGTGTGTGTTGAGGAGAGGGGAGACGGGGGTTGGCTGTGTGTGTTGAGGAGAGGGGAGACGGGGGTTGGCTGTGTCTGTTGAGGAGAGGAGACGGGGGTTGGTTGTGTGTGTTGAGGAGAGGGGAGACGGGGGTTGGTTGTGTCTGTTGAGGAGAGGGGAGACGGGGGTTGGCTGTGTGTGTTGAGGAGAGGGGAGACGGGGGTTGGTTGTGTGTGTTGAGGAGAGGGGAGACGGGGGTTGGTTGTGTGTGTTGAGGAGAGGGAGACGGGGGTTGGTTGTGTGTGTTGAGGAGAGGGAGACGGGGGTTGGTTGTGTGTGTTGAGGAGAGGGGAGACGGGGGTTGGTTGTGTGTGTTGAGGAGAGGGGAGACGGGGGTTGGTTGTGTGTGTTGCGGAGAGAGGAGACCGGGGTTGGCTGTGTGTCTGAGATTTTACCAAACACCTCAGTGTTCCCAGAAGAAATATAATTTTAATGAAGCCTTCCACAATGGGAAAACAGTGGTTCATGTTAGCTTTGCCTGTGATTGGGCTCTACATCTGACACCACTGATTGGCTTCTGTTGATTCCAAACATTACTGTTGCGTAGGAGGAGCCTGATAGCTCTTGTCAAAACATACAGGGAAGTTGAGCCAACAAAATTAACTTCAGGTTCTGTAACACCATTCATTACTTTACCTCCCTAACAGTGTGTTATTGGGCCACTGCATTAATACAAGAAACACGTGTGTGTGTGAAAGACTTGTGTTAGGCTGTGCAATGTATTCCCAGAGCAGAGCAACACTTAATGAATCTAGGCTGTGTCTAAAGTAGTGCACTAAATAGGGAATAGGGCCCTGGTCTGAAGTAGTGCACCAAATCAAATTTGATTGGTCACATGCACATGGTTAGCAGATGTTATTGCGAGTGTAGTGAAATGCATGTGCTTCTAGTTTCCGACAGTGCAGTAATATCTAACAAGTAATCTAACAATTCCACAACAACTACCTTATACACACAAATATAGAGGGATGAATATGTACATATAAATATATGGATGAGTGATGGCTGAGCAGCATAGGCAGGTGCAATGGATGGTATAAAATAAAGTATATACATATGATATCAGTAATGTAAGATATATGTAAAACATTTTAAAGTGGCATTGTTTGTTAAAGTGTCCAGTGGTTGGGTCTCCATGTAGGCAGCAGCCTCTCTGTGTTAGTGATGGCTGTTTAACAGTCTGATGGTAATAGAAGCTGTTTATCAGTCTGATGGTAATAGAAGCTGTTTAACAGTCTGATGGTCTGGAGATAGAAGCTGTTTAACAGTCTGATGGAGATAGAAGCTGTTTAACAGTCTGATGGCCTGGAGATAGAAGCTGTTTAACAGTCTGATGGCCTTGAGATAGAAGCTGTTTATCAGTCTGATGGCCTGGAGATAGAAGCTGTTTAACAGTCTGATGGTCTTGAGGTAGAAGCTGTTTAACAGTCTGATGGAGGTAGAAGCTGTTTAACAGTCTGATGGAGATAGAAGCTGTTTAACAGTCTGATGGTCTGGAGATAGAAGCTGTTTAACAGTCTGATGGCCTGGAGATAGAAGCTGTTTAACAGTCTGATGGCCTTGAGATAGAAGCTGTTCTTCAGTGTCTCGGTCCCAGCGTTGATGTACCTGTAATAGGGTGCCATTTCGGGAGGCTCCCTAGTTTCCGTGATGATAAATTGAAGACCGTGTGAGCCGAGTAGAACTAAATAATACCCTTTTAGACAGACCTTTACGGCGTGTTGCAAAATAAAATCTGCCGATGGTTTTAAGAACCCAATTCATTATTTTTCCTATCTCCCGTGCACATGCCGTTTATCTTAATAAAGCCATAGGCTACACCCTCGCAAAATAATACATTCTTAATTTGTTCTTAGGCAGGTCCAAAGAAACATTATAAGACTAATTTAAAATGTATTTTCAAAAAATGAATAGAATTTACATTTACATTTAAGTCATTTAGCAGACGCTCTTATCCAGAGCGACTTACAAATTGGAACGTTCATACATATTCATCCTGGTCCCCCCGTGGGAATTGAACCCTGGTCCCCCCGTGGGAATTGAACCCACAACCCTGGCGTTGCAAGCGCCAGAATGAATGACAAGAGAATGACAAGAGTCTTAAGTCTGTTTACTGGTCTGTGAAGCCCATATGCTAGAGAAGTGCTCAGTAAATTATTTATTCTCTTCTCTTCTACAGGCCTTCAACATCCATGTGAATAGTGTTCTGCACTGTCAGGTACGCTATAGACAGCTGCTCGGACTACACCAACAGGTAAGACATCAACATCCAGGCATTGCATTCAGAAAGTATTCAGACCCCTTGACTTAAAAATAATAATAATATCTATCTATCTATCTATCTATCTATCTATCTATCTACATTATACTAAAATGGATGAAAAATATATTTCTTCTCAATCTACACAATACCCATAATGACAAAGCAAAACACAGATTTGTAGAACTTTTTTCACAAAAACAAACTGAAATCACATTTACGTAAGTATTCAGACCCTTTACTCAGTACTTTGTTGAAGCACCTTTGGCAGCGATTAAAGTCTTGGGTATGACGCTACAAGCTTGGCACACCTGTATTTGGGGAGTTTCTCCCATTCTTCTCTGTAAATCCTCTCAAGCTCTGTCAGGTTGGATGGGGAGTGTTGCTGCACAGCTATTTTCAGGTCTCTACAGAGATGTTTGATCGGGTTCAAGTCCAGGCTCTGGCTGGGCCATTCAAGGACATTCAGAGACTTGTCCCGAAGCCACTCCTGCGTTGTCTTGGCTGTGTGTTTAGGGTCGTTGTCCTGTTGCAAGGGGAACCTTTGCCCCAGTCTGAGGTCCTAACCTGCTCCAGAGCACTTTTCATCAAGGATCTCTCTGTATTTTGCTCTGTTCATCTTTGCCACTCTACCATAAAGGTCTGATTGGTGGGGTGCTGCAGAGATGGTTGTCCTTCTGGAAGGTTCTCCCATCTCCACAGAGGAACTCTAGAGCTCTGTCAGAGTGACCAATGGGTTTTGAGTCACCTCCCTGACCAAGACTGTTCTCCCCCGATTGCTCAGTTTGGCCGGGCGGCCAGCTCTAGGAAGAGTCTTGGTGGTTCCAAAACGTAATAATTTTAAGAATGATAGATGCAATTGTGTTCTTGGTGACCTTCAATGCTGCAGACTTTTTTGGTACCCTTCCCCAGATCTGTGCCTCTACACAATCCTGTCTCTGAGCTCTACGGACAATTCCTTTGACCTCATGGCTTGGTTTTTGCTCTGACATGCACTGTCAACTGGGGGACCTTATATAGACAGGTGTGTGCCTTTCCAAATCATGTCCAATCAATTGAATTTACCACAGGTGGACTCCAATCAAGTTGTAGAAACATCTCAAGGATGATCAATGGAAACAGGATGCACCTGAGCTCAATTTTGAGTACCATAGCAAAGTTTTTATTTTATTTATTTTTTATAAATTTGCAAACATTTTTTTTAAACTGTTCGCTTTGTCATTATGGTGTATTTTGTATATATTGCTGAGGGAATTGTTTTATTGAATTGTTTTTAGAATAAGGCTGTAACGTAACAAAATGTGGGAGAAGTCTGAATACTTTCCGAAGGCATTATGTTCAGCTTCAAAACAAATTGGTGATCAAGAATATGAACTGTTTACTTTGCTCACCAGCAATGGAGAATCAAGCAACAATAGCATACTAGCATAGGCACACTGGCCTTTTGGTATGTCGAAATTGCTTGAAATTGACAAATTTGCTTTTATGAAGCTTGCATTTGGAAAATCGTTGATAAAATGAATTATTACATTATCAACATGTGTTTTTAGACAAAATAATGAAAAGGGTTGTCCTGTAGCCTCAATAAATAGACGTCGATCTGTAGTTGAACACAACCAGGCTGTATCTCAACCGTCCGTGATCGGGAGTCCCGTAGGACGGCGCATAATTGGCCCGGCGTCGTCCGGGTTAGGGGAGGGTTTGGTCGGGGTAGGCAGTCATTGTAAAATAAGAATTTGTTCTTAACTGATTTTCCTAGATAAATAAAGGTTAAATAAAAATAACTTGAGACTTGACTTGCTTTTAGAATACATGACTTGGACTCGACTCGAGACTCAACCTGTTCTACTTGGGACTCGACTCGAGACTCAACCGGTTCTACTTGGGACTCGACTCGAGACTCAACCGGTTCTACTTGGGACTCGACTCGAGACTCAACCGGTTCTACTTGGGACTCGACTCGAGACTCAACCGGTTCTACTTGGGACTCGACTCGAGACTCAACCGGTTCTACTTGGGACTCGACTCGAGACTCAGACCTTTTGACTTGAGACTTGTTTGTGACTTGAATACAAGTGACTTCTGTGTCCAGGCCAGCGCTTATAGTTTACCGAGCTTCATCTGGTAGTGTAGTCACGGTGTAACTGTAACACCCGTGAACACAAACCCCTTCCTCAGGGAATGTTCTTACAGGTGCTGGCGAAACTGCTGTAAGTGGATGTCAAATGGAGTGTTATTGGTAGTGGCAAGCTGAGCAGAAAGCCCCGTGGGACTTTGTAGCTTCATCTATATTTTAGAGGGACAATAATTCTAATCTGCCACAGAGGTTGAATCCCTAAAAGCATTCTGGTTGTATTCCACTAGGAGAGAGCCGTTTGAGACGTAGCCGGTGTGTCTGCCTGTGGATACTGAGCGAGTATCCAGCACAGCGCCCTGGTCTGCTTCTTCCTCTACACCATCATTACGTAGAAATGAAAAACACCTTGCTGCTTTTCACTACGATTGTGTTCCAAATGACTTACTATTCCCTTTATAGCGCACTACTTTTGACCAGGGCCCATAGGGTAGTAGTGCACTACTTTTGACCAGGGCCTATTGGGTTAGTAGTGCACTACTTTTGACTAGGGCCCATAGGGTAGTAGTGCACTACTTTTGACCAGGGCCTATAGGGTTAGTAGTGCACTACTTTTGACCAGGGCCTATAGGGTTAGTAGTGCACTATTTTTGACCAAGGCCCATAGGGTTAGTAGTGCACTACTTTTGACCAGGGCCCATAGGGTAGTAGTGCACTACTTTTGACCAGGGCCCATAGGGTAGTAGTGCACTACTTTTGACCAAGGCCCATAGGGTTAGTAGTGCACTACTTTTGACCAGGGCCCATAGGGTAGTAGTGCACTACTTTTGACCAGGGCCTATAGGGTTAGTAGTGTACTACTTTTGACCAGGGCCTATAGGGTTAGTAGTGCACTACTTTTGACCAGGGCCTATAGGGTTAGTAGTGCACTACTTTTGACCAGGGCCTATAGGGTTAGTAGTGCACTACTTTTTGACCAGGGCCTATAGGGTTAGTAGTGCACTACTTTTGACCAAGGCCCATAGGGTAGTAGTGCACTACTTTTGACCAGGGCCCATAGGGTAGTAGTGCACTACTTTTGACCAGGGCCCATAGGGTAGTAGTGCACTACTTTTGACCAGGGCCCATAGGGTTAGTAGTGCACTACTTTTGACCAGGGCCCATAGGGTAGTAGTGCACTACTTTTGACCAGGGCCCATAGGGTTAGTAGTGCACTACTTTTGACCAGGGCCCATAGGGTTAGTAGTGCACTACTTTTGACCAGGGCCTATAGGGTAGTAGTGCACTACTTTTGACCAGGGCCTATAGGGTAGGACCCATAGGGCTCTGGTTAAAAGTAGATAACATGGTGCCATTTGGAGACATGGACTACATTTTGTCTTTGAAAACAGATCTGAATTAAAACACCAGTTAGTTCTTGGGGTCCGACAGGCTTTAGTTGAAACCTCAGGCTTTAAACAAGACATCTTCTGATGATAAAGTCCCAGAGTTCAGATGCTTTTAAGGAGCTGAATCAACTCAGCCTGGCTAAACGGTAGAAACCAGACGTCTGGGTGTGTTTTACATGGAAACTATCCACATATCTACCGAACTGACTGGGTTTGAAATAAACCTGTGATTCATCCTCAAACTGCTCATAAGTTACACCAGGTTTTCCAAAGAGCTTCAGATGAGGGAACCATTGTCTATCTATGTTTTCTGACCTAACTTTGGCCTGCGGGAACCATTGTCTATCTATGTTTTCTGGCTTAACTTTGGCCTGGGGGAATCATTGTGTATCTATGTTTTCTGACCTAACTATGGCCTGGGGGAATCATTGTGTGTTCATGTTTTCTGACCTAACTTTGGCCTGCGGGAATCATTGTGTGTCCCATGTTTTTCTCTCAACCGGCACCACATTGTTCCCATACTCTTTATCTTGGGACTGAAATTCTGTGTCCAGCGACTGTCAAGTCAAACCTTTTGACGAGGTGTTAAAGTTGTTACATTACCCTCTGCCTTTTGGGAGAGCTTGTCCACACACTTCTCTATACCAAGTCCCTCGTGTGGAGACACCTCTCCAATGGCCTCACGGGGCGACATCTCACTTCAGACACCAATGTTGTGAATTTGGGAGTAGGCCCGACCCGGGGACTCGAACCCAGGTCCAGCGACTGTCAAGCCAACGCCTTAACCGTTACGCCAAGAGGTCTGAACTTTTTTGGCGAGGTTGCAAGGTGTTGGGTTCAAGGAAGAGTTTTCTTTTTTACAACAAAATAATTGAAGCTGTTTTGGCAGCTCCTGGTTGCCCAACACCCTATTAAGACACTTTATGTTGGTGTTTCCTTTATTTTGGCAGTTACCTTTATTTTGTCAGTTTCCTTTATTTTGTCAGTTACCTGTAGCAGCAGGCTACACGGAGAATGGAACAGCTGGATGTGGGAAACGTCTTGAGTCGCACATCATGTGTACAACATCTAAAAACTTGTGTCACTATACTGAGAGCTTTTGCTGTTTCTAAACGGATGTATTTGGGTGTTGTTTTGGGAATCTTTGTTTTTAATGTTTTTATTCAGGGCCCCCCGTAGTACACAACGAGGATGAGGAAGTGATTTGCTGTTTCTCAAAAAAACATGAAATCACTTAAAAAGAGTCTGGTCCCTGGACATGCCATTAAAAAAGAAAAGAAAAACCTTCTCCTTAAAGGTTGCTACAATATGATCTGTATCGGAGTAGTTCAAACAATTATTATTATTATTATAATTAATATAACATGCTCAATATTTTTCAGACTAGTCCTTTTCTTCCCATTGGCTTCAGACCTTGAACTTGTTTTTCATTTCCTCCCAGATAAAGAAAGAGTATGGGAACAGTGTGGTGCCTGCTTTCCCTCCAAAGAAGATATTCACGCTGACGCCGGCCGAGGTGGAGCAGAGACGAGAACAGCTGGAGAAATACATGCAAGCTGGTGAGATCACGTTTTCACTTCTGGGCCCTGTATTTGAGGTTAGAGTCAATTCCATTTGCAATTCACTCCATTCAGAAGATGAATTGAAATTCCAGTATTGTTTAGAGTTTATTATTCAGAGAAAAGGGAGTTACTTTCTACAAGGATATTTAAATTCTCATTGAAATCTAATTTACCGCGACTAAATTGAACTAGAAGTGACCTCCACCTTTCCCATGGGGAGGAGGGTATAGTAGAACAGACAGTAGCTGACTCAATAAAGAGCAGTATAGTAGAACAGGCAGTAGCTGACTCAATGAGGGGCAGTATAGTAGAACAGACAGTAGCTGACTCAATGAGGGGCAGTATAGTAGAACAGACAGTAGCTGACTCAATAAAGAGCAGTATAGTAGAACAGGCAGTAGCTCACTCAATAAAAGGGCAGTATAGTAGAACAGACAGTAGCTGACTCAATAAAATGGCAGTATAGTAGAACAGACAGTAGCTGACTCAATGAGGGGCAGTATAGTAGAACAGACAGTAGCTGACTTAATGAGGGGCAGTATAGTAGAACAGACAGTAGCTGACTCAATAAAAGGCAGTATTGTTGAACAGACAGTAGCTGACTCAATGAAAGGCAGTATAGTAGAACAGGCAGTAGCTGACTCAATAAAAGGGCATTATAGTAGAACAGACAGTAGCTGACTCAATGAAAGGCAGTATAGTAGAACAGGCAGTAGCTGACTCAATAAGGGGCAGTATAGTAGAACAGACAGTAGCAGACTCAATAAAAGGGCAGTATAGAGGAACAGACAGTAGCTGACTCAATAAAAGGGCAGTATAGTAGAACAGACAGTAGCTGACTCAATAAAAGGGCAGTATAGTAGAACAGACAGTAGCTGACTCAATGAGGGGCAGTATAGTAGAACAGGCAGTAGCTGTCTCAATAAAAGGCAGTATAGTAGAACAGACAGTAGCTGACTCAATGAGGGGCAGTATAGTAGAACAGACAGTAGCTGACTCAATAAAAGGCAGTATAGTAGAACAGGCAGTAGCTGACTCAATAAAGGGGCAGTATAGTAGAACAGGCAGTAGCTGACTCAATGAGGGGCAGTATAGTAGACAGTAGCTGACTCAATAAAAGGGCAGTATAGTGGAACAGCTAGTAGCTGACTCAATAAAATGGCAGTATAGTAGAACAGACAATAGCTGACTCAATACAAGGGCAGTATAGTAGAACAGACAGTAGCTGACTCAATACAAGGGCAGTATAGTAGAACAGACAGTAGCTGACTCAATAAAAGGGCAGTATAGTAGAACAGGCAGTAGCTGACTCAATACAAGGGCAGTATAGTAGAACAGACAGTAGCTGACTCAATAAAAGGGCAGTATAGTAGAACAGGCAGTAGCTGACTCAATGAGGGGCAGTATAGTAGACAGTAGCTGACTCAATAAAAGGCAGTATAGTAGAACAGACAGTAGCTGACTCAATAAAAGGGCAGTATAGTAGAACAGACAGTAGCTGACTCAATGAGGGGCAGTATAGTAGAACAGACAGTAGCTGACTCAATAAAAGGGCAGTATAGTAGAACAGACAGTAGCTGACTCAATAAAAGGGCATTATAGTAGAACAGACAGTAGCTGACTCAATAAAAGGGCAGTATAGTAGAACAGACAGTAGCTGACTCAATGAGGGGCAGTATAGTAGAACAGACAGTAGCTGACTCAATAAAAGGGCAGTATAGTAGAACAGACAGTAGCTGACTCAATAAAAGGGCATTATAGTAGAACAGACAGTAGCTGACTCAATAAAAGGGCATTATAGTAGAACAGACAGTAGCTGACTCAATAAAAGGGCAGTATAGTAGAACAGACAGTAGCCGACTCAATAAAAGGGCAGTATAGTGGAACAGACAGTAGCTGACTCAATAAAGGGGCAGTATAGTAGAACAGGCAGTAGCTGACTCAATGAGGGGCAGTATAGTAGACAGTAGCTGACTCAATAAAAGGGCAGTATAGTGGAACAGACAGTAGCTGACTCAATAAAATGGCAGTATAGTAGAACAGACAATAGCTGACTCAATAAAAGGGCAGTATAGTAGAACAGACAGTAGCTGACTCAATACAAGGGCAGTATAGTAGAACAGACAGTAGCCGACTCAATGATCTACTGTTGGAACATTTTCTCTTAGCAACCAGAATGACCAATCCAAGTAGCAGAATGCCTTGTTAGCCTCTGTCTACTTTAGCCTATTGTGGTATTGGTGTGTGCAGTAGCGTACAGGCTTTGACTAGACCACACACACCATGTTTGGATGTTATCCGGATTTTCATATCGTCATACCGTCTTTCTCTCATCCCGGGATTTTCGCATAAAATCCCATTGCGCGTCTATTACCAGAATGCTAACAAAAATAGCACAAGTAATAGCGAATTTCCTTGGAGGCTGCTAGCTAAATATGCTAACGAGCGCAAACGAAAGTAAACTCTTTGCAAAGACAGGCAATCCAGCTCATAAAGATATATAGTGGCAAGAAAAAGTATGAACCCTTTGGAATTATCTGGATTTCTACATAAATTAGTCATAAAATTTGATCTGATCTGAAGTCACAACAATAGACACACAGTCTGCTTAAACTAATAACACACAAACAATACGTTGTCATGTCTTTATTGAGCACACCGTGTAAAAATTCACAGTGTAGGGTGGGAAAAGTATGTGAATGCTTGGGTTTAGTAACTGGTTGACCCTCCTTTGGCAGCAATAACCTCAACCAAACGTTTTCTATAGTTTTGGATCAGACCGGCACAACGGTCGGGAGGAATTTTTTGACCATTCTTCTTTACAAAACTGTTTCAGTTCAGCAATATTCTTAGGATGTCTGGTGTGAACCGCTGTCGAGGTCACGCCACAGCATTTTAAAATCGGTTGGATGTCAGGACTCTGACTGGGCCACGCTAGAAGGCGTATTTTCATCTGTTGAATCCATTCTGTTGTTGATTTACTTCTGTCTTTGGGGTCGTTGTCCTGTTGCATCACCCAACCTCTGTTGAGCTTCAATTGGCGGACAGATAGCCTTATATTCTCCTGCAAAATGTCTTGATAAACTTGGGAAATCTGTCGATGATAGCAAGCTGTCCAGGCCCTGAGGCAGCAAAGCAGCACCAAACCATGACGCTCCCTCCACCATACTTTACAGTTGGGATGAGGTTTTGATGTTGGTGTGCTGTGTCTTTTTCCTCCACATAGTGTTGTGTGTTCCTTCCAAACAACTCAACTGTAGTTTCATCTGTCCACAGAATAGTTGGCCAGTAGCCCTGTGGAACATCCAGGTGCTCTTTTGCGAAATTCAGATGTGCAGCAATGTTTTCTTTGGACAGCAGTGGCTTCTTCCAGGGTGTCCTCCCATGAACACCATTCTTGTTTAGTGTTTTACGTGTCGTAGACTCGTCAGCAGAGATGTTAGCATGTTCCAGAGATGTTAGCATGTTCCAGAGATGTTAGCATGTTCCAGAGATGTTAGCATGTTCCAGAGATGTTAGCATGTTCCAGAGATGTTAGCATGTTCCAGAGATGTTAGCATGTTCCAGAGATGTTAGCATGTTCCAGAGATGTTAGCATGTTCCAGAGATTTCTGTAAGTCTATAGCTGACACTCTAGGATTGTCCTTAACCTCATTGAGCATTCTGCGCTGTGCTCTTGCAGTCATCTTTTCAGGACCGCCACTCCTAGGGAGAGTAGCAACAGTGCTGAACTTTCTCCATTCATAGACAATTTGTCTTACCGTGGACTGATGAACATCAAGGCTTTTAGAGATACTTTTGAAACCCTTTCCAGCTTTATGCAAGTCAACAATTCTTAATCTTAGGTCTTCTGAGATCTCTTTTGTTCGAGGCATGGTTCACATCACGCAATGCTTCTTGTGAATAGCAAACTCAAATTTTGTGAGTTTTTTTATAGGGCAAGGCATTGTTGTGACTAAAATGAAGATCAGATCAAATTTGATGACTAATTTAAGCATAACTTCTGGTAGTTCCAAAGGGTTCACATACCTTTTCTTGCCACTGTACATACAGTGCATTCTGGAAGTATTCAGACCCTTTGACTTTACAGCCTTATTCTAAAATGTATTAAATTGTTTTTGCCCGTATCAATCTACACACAATTTCCCATAATGACAAAGCAAAAACAGGTTTTTAGACATTTTTGCAAATGTATTTAAAATAAAAACTGAAATATTTCATAAGTCTTCTGTCCCTTTACTCAGTACTTTGTTGAAGCACCTTTTGGCTGTGATTACCGTCTCAATTACAGTCTTCTTGGGTATGATGCTGCAAGCTTGGCCGACCTGTATTTGGGGAGTTCCTCCCAATCTTCTCTGTAGATCCTCCCAAGCTCTGTCCAGTTGGATGGGGAGCGTCGCTGCACAGCTATTTCCAGGTCTCTCCAGAGATGTTCGATTGGGTTCAAGTCCGGGCTCTGGCTGGGCCACTCAACGACATTCAGAGACTTGTTCAGAAGCCACTCCTGCGTTGTCTTGGCTGTGTGCTTAGGGTTGTTGTCCTGTTGCAAGGTTAACCTTGGCCCAGTTTGAGGTCCTCAACACTCTGTCGCAGGTTTTTATTAAGGATCGCTCTGTACTTTTCTCCGTTCATCTTTGCCTCGATCCTGACTAGTCTCCCAGTCCCCGCCGCTGAAAAACATTCCCACAGCATGATGCTGCCACCACCATGCTTCATCGTAGGGATGGTGCCAGGTTTCCTCCAGGCGTGACACTTAGCATTCAGGCCAAAGAGTTCAATCTTGGTTTCATCAGACCAGAGAGTTTTGTTTCTCATGGTCTGAGAGTCTTTAGGTGCCATTTGGCAAACTCCAAGTGGGCTGTCATGTGCCTTTTACTGAGGAGTGGCTTCCGTCTGGTCACTCAACCATAAAGGTCTGATTGGTGGAGTGCTGCAGATATAGTTGTCCTTCTAGTTGGTTCTCCCATCTCCACAGAGGAACTCTAGAGCTCTGTCAGAGTGACCAATGGGTTCTAAGTCACCTCCCTGACCAAGACTGTTCTCTCCCGATTGCTCAGTTTGGCCGGGCGGCCAGCTCTAGGAAGAGTCTTGGTGGTACCAAAACTTCATCCATTTAAGAATGATGGAGGCCACAGTGTTCCAGTGGTGGAAAAAGTACCCAATTCTCATACTTGAGTAAAAGAAAAGATACCTGAATAGAAAATGACTCAAGTGAAAGCCACTCAGTAAAATTCTACTTGAGTAAAAGTCTAAAATAATTTGGTTTTAAATATATTTAAGCATCAAATTGTAAAAATAATTTCAAATTCCTTATATTAAGCAAACCAGATGTCACCTTTTTTCTTGTTTGTGTCACCTTTTTTCTTGTGTTGGAGTGCCAGGGGACACTCCAACTCTCAGACATTATTTACAGATAGCCAGGAGACACTCCAACTCTCAGACATTTTTTACAGATAGCCAGGATTTACCATGAAAGTATTTGTGTTTAGTGAGTCCTCCAGATCAGAGGCAGTAGGGATGACCAGGGATTTTCTCTTTGAGTGCATGAATTAGACTATTTTCCTGTCCTGCTAAGCATTTGAAATGTAACGATTTTTTTGGGGTGTCAGAGCAAATGTAAGGAGTAAAAAGTACATTATTTTCTTTAGGAATGTAGTGAAGTAAAAATAGTCAAAAATATAAATAGTGAAGTACAGATACCCCAAAAAACAACTTTAGTACTTTAAAGTATTTTTACTTAAGTACTTTACACCCCTGATGTGTTCTTGGGGACCTTCAATGCTGCAGAAATGTTTTGGTACGCTTCCCCTAATCTGGGCCTCGACACATTCCTGTCTCGGATCTCTACGGACAATTCCTTCGACCTCTTTGCTTGGTTTTTGCTCTGACATGCTTTGTCAACTGGGGGACCTTATATAGACAGGTGTGTGTGCCTTTCCAAATCATGTCCAATCAATTGAATTTACCACAGGTGGATTCCAATCAAGTTGTAGAAACATCTCAAGGATGATCAATGGAAAAAGGTTAAATTTGAGTCTCATAGCAAAGAGGCTGAATACTTATGTAAATATGGTATTTCAGTGTTTTATTTTTAATACCTTTGCAAAATGTGTTAACTGTTTTCGCTTTGTCATTACGGGGTATTGTGATGTCATTACGGGGTATTGTGATGTCATTACGGGGTATTGTGATGTCATTACGGGGGTATTGTGCGGTCATTACGGGGTATTGTGTGGTCATTACGGGGTATTGTGTGGTCATTACAGGGGTATTGTGTGGTCATTACGGGGGTATTGTGTGGTCATTACGGGGGTATTGTGTGGTCATTACGGGGGTATTGTGTGGTCATTACGGGGGTATTGTGTGGTCATTACGGGGGTATTGTGTGGTCATTACGGGGGTATTGTGTGGTCATTACGGGGGTATTGTGTGGTCATTACGGGGGTATTGTGTGGTCATTACGGGGGTATTGTGTGGTCATTACGGGGGTATTGTGTGGTCATTACGGGGGTATTGTGTGGTCATTACGGGGGTATTGTGTGGTCATTACGGGGGTATTGTGTGGTCATTACGGGGGTATTGTGTGGTCATTACGGGGGTATTGTGATGTCATTACGGGGGTATTGTGATGTCATTACGGGGGTATTGTGTGGTCATTACAGGGGTATTGTGTGGTCATTACAGGGGTATTGTGTGGTCATTACAGGGGTATTGTGTGGTCATTACGGGGTATTGTGATGTCATTACGGGGTATTGTGTGGTCATTACGGGGTATTGTGTGGTCATTACGGGGTATTGTGTGGTCATTACGGGGTATTGTGTGGTCATTACGGGGGTATTGTGTGGTCATTACGGGGGTATTGTGTGGTCATTACGGGGGTATTGTGTGGTCATTACGGGGGTATTGTGTGGTCATTACGGGGGTATTGTGTGGTCATTACGGGGGTATTGTGTGGTCATTACGGGGGTATTGTGTGGTCATTACGGGGGTATTGTGTGGTCATTACAGGGGTATTGTGTGGTCATTACAGGGGTATTGTGTGGTCATTACAGGGGTATTGTGTGGTCATTACGGGGGTATTGTGTGGTCATTACGGGGGTATTGTGTGGTCATTACGGGGGTATTGTGATGTCATTACGGGGGTATTGTGTGGTTATTACGGGGGTATTGTGATGTCATTACGGGGTATTGTGATGTCATTACGGGGTATTGTGTGGTCATTACAGGGGTATTGTGTGGTCATTACAGGGGTATTGTGATGTCATTACGGGGTATTTTGTGGTCATTACAGGGGTATTGTGTGTAGATTGAGGATAATGTTTTATTGAATCCATTTTAGAATAAAGCTGTAACATAACAAAATGTGGAAAAAGGGAAGGGGTCTGAATGTTTTCCGAATGCTCTGCTTATAGGTAGGAGTTAGCGAATGTAATGTTTGGTGATGTTGGACATTTTACAAGCGAACGTGAATCAGAGACATTGTTGCAAATGAGCTAAGTTTTGACACGTGCTTGTCTGACGCATGCTTGTCTGAAGCAAGAACAGTTCTTTCTCCCATTGTGCTATTTACAAACTAACACGTGACTGTCTCAACTGTTCTGGGGAACTACGGTAAGCTTCGTAATGTGACAGGTGAAATGAAGAACGGGATCTGGTTCAACGGTATTGGGGAAAAAAACATACCCAAATACCCCGGTATACAGTATACCGCCTAACACAGGCACACACTGAGCACGATAGTAGTTGAGGCTCAGGCCTCTTGGCTGTTGTCCTGACTCTTGATAGTAGTTGAGGCTCAGGCCTCTTGGCTGTTGTCCTGACTCTTGATAGTAGTTGAGGCTGTTGTCCTGACTCTTGATAGTAGTTGAGGCTGTTGTCCTGACTCTTGATAGTAGTTGATGCTAAGGGCTCTTGACTGTTGTCCTGACTCTTGATAGTAGTTGATGCTAAGGGCTCTTGACTGTTGTCCTGACTCTTGATAGTAGTTGATGCTAAGGCCTCTTGGCTGTTGTCCTGACTCTTGATAGTAGTTGAGGCTAAGGGCTCTTGGCTGTTGTCCTGACTCTTGATAGTAGTTGAGGCTAAGGGCTCTTGACTGTTGTCCTGACTCTTGATAGTAGTTGATGCTAAGGCCTCTTGGCTGTTGTCCTGACTCTTGATAGTAGTTGAGGCTCAGGCCTCTTGACTGTTGTCCTGACTCTTGATAGTAGTTGATGCTAAGGCCTCTTGACTGTTGTCCTGACTCTTGATAGTAGTTGAGGCTAAGGGCTCTTGGCTGTTGTCCTGACTCTTGATAGTAGTTGAGGCTTTTGTCCTGACTCTTGATAGTAGTTGAGGCTGTTGTCCTGACTCTTGATAGTAGTTGATGCTAAGGGCTCTTGGCTGTTGTCCTGACTCTTGATAGTAGTTGATGCTAAGGCCTCTTAGCTGTTGTCCTGACTCTTGACACACCTGGAACGAGATATCCTTTCTGTTCTCTTCAGATCCATTCATAATGTTATCAGCACTAATAGGAAAGTTTGATACATTTTGTTCTGATCCGATATGCTGCCAGAGATACTGTCCATGGTTGAGTACACCAGTTTCAACCCTCCCTCAGTTGGTCCTTGTCAGGAACATTTTATAGTTTCTTTGGCAAGATGTCTTTGTCAGCTAATTCCTCAAGTTACAGGTCCAAGGGGATGGTAGGCTATGTCCGTCCCCCCCCCCCCCCCCCCCCCCCCCCCACCACCAAGCCTCCGCTTTGGCCAGACACTTCCCCAAGCAGGTCAAGGGTGAACTGTGGCCGTACACACACTGACATGCACACACAGACCAATACACAAAGAGGAGAACTGAGTGAAATTTAGCTGGCAGCAGTGTTCAGCATTTGTTTTAATCTTCTGAAAGTTACCACAGAACAAACTGAGCCTTGTTGAGGCATATCCATAGTCTGTAAGCACACACACACACACACACACACACACACGCACTGAGTCGTCCTGGCTGACTGACCGCTTGCTGGGAGGATGGTACATGATGGTTTTAACACGATTATGGAAAATCTACCGCCTCAAAACACAATCTGTTCTCCCTCGTCCCCGAACGCTGTGTGTGTGTGAGACATGGGCCAGAACTCAATTCACCACAGGAATTATGTCTGTCTGTCTGTGTCCTTTTAAGGGCACTTCTAATTGAGTGTACACTCTATTTAGGGATGAGTATTACAGCACCCGTCCACATACTGTGCTTCCATTGCACCGTACAATACAATCAACCTTAGCTTTGTAAATGGACGACACGAAAATAAACCACTGTCGAGGTTGCCTGGTTAAGTAAATAAGCCACTGTAGAGATTGTCTGGTTACGTAAATAAACCACTGTAGAGATTGCCTGGTTACGTAAATAAACCACTGTAGAGATTGCCTGGTTACGTAAATAAACCACTGTAGATATTGCCTGGTTACGTAAATAAACCACTGTAGAGATTGCCTGGTTACGTAAATAAGCCACTGTAGAGATTGCCTGGTTACGTAAATAAACCACTGTAGAGATTGCCTGGTTACGTAAATAAACCACTGTAGAGATTGCCTGGTTACGTAAATAAGCCACTGTAGAGATTGCCTGGTTACGTAAATAAACCACTGTAGAGATTGCCTGGTTACGTAAATAAGCCACTGTAGAGATTGCCTGGTTACGTAAATAAACCACTGTAGAGATTGCCTCGTTACGTAAATAAGCCACTGTAGAGATTGCCTGGTTACGTAAATAAACCACTGTAGAGATTGCCTGGTTACGTAAATAAACCACTGTAGAGATTGCCTGGTTACGTAAATAAACCACTGTAGAGATTGCCTGGTTACGTAAATAAACCACTGTAGAGATTGCCTGGTTACGTAAATAAGCCACGGTCGAGATTGCCTCGTTAGTCACATCTGGAGATGTCGGGTTGAATTGGCTCCTGCTCTTTGATGATTTACAGATAGTTGAAGCCACGTCAGAAGACCTTCTCGGCTCATTGTAGATATATCCTACTACTACAGATTGACGAGGTCAATGTAGATATATCCTACTACTACAGATTGATAAGGTACAAATGTAAGTGTGGATGTGGCCCTCTAACATCTCTCTCATCTTCTCTCTCTCCACCACAGTGCGACAGGACCCCATGCTTGGAGCCAGTGAGATGTTCAACAGCTTTCTAAGGAAAGCCCAGCAGGTTGGTAGTAGAGCTAGCTAGCATGTCTTCCACCCTGGCTGTGTAATTGTTGTGTAGCTAGCATGTCTTCCACCCTGGCTGTGTAATTGTTGTGTAGCTAGCATGTCTTCCACCCTGGCTGTGTAATTGTTGTGTAGCTAGCATGTCTTCCAGCCTGGCTGTGTAATTGTTGTGTAGCTAGCATGTCTTCCACCATGGCTGTGTAATTGTTGTGTAGCTAGCATGTCTTCTAGCATGTCTTCCAGCCTGGCTGTGTAATTGTTGTGTAGCTAGCATGTCTTCCAGCCTGGCTGTGTAATTGTTGTGTAGCTAGCATGTCTTTCACCCTGGCTGTGTAATTGTTGTGTAGCTAGCATGTCTTCTAGCATGTCTTCCAGCCTGGCTGTGTAATTGTTGTGTAGCTAGCATGTCTTCCAGCCTGGCTGTGTAATTGTTGTGTAGCTAGCATGTCTTCCACCCTGGCTGTGTAATTGTTGTGTAGCTAGCATGTCTTCCAGCCTGGCTGTGTAATTGTTGTGTAGCTAGCATGTCTTCCAGCCTGGCTGTGCAATTGTTGTGTAGCTAGCATGTCTTCCAGCCTGGCTGTGTAATTGTTGTGTAGCTAGCATGTCTTCCAGCCTGGCTGTGTAATTGTTGTGTAGCTAGCATGTCTTCTAGCATGTCTTCCAGCCTGGCTGTGTAATTGTTGTGTAGCTAGCATGTCTTCCAGCCTGGCTGTGTAGCTAGCATGTCTTCCAGCCTGGTTGTGTAATTGTTGTGTAGCTAGCATGTCTTCCAGCATGTCTTCCAGCCTGGCTGTGTAATTGTTGTGTAGCTAGCATGTCTTCCAGCCTGGCTGTGTAATTGTTGTGTAGCTAGCATGTCTTCCAGCCTGGCTGTGTAATTGTTGTGTAGCTAGCATGTCTTCCAGCCTGGCTGTATAATTGTTGTGTAGCTAGCATGTCTTCCAGCCTGGCTGTGTAATTGTTGTGTAGCTAGCATGTCTTCCAGCCTGGCTGTGTAGCTAGCATGTCTTCCAGCCCTGCTGTGTAATTGTTGTGTAGCTAGCATGTCTTCCAGCCTGGCTGTGTAATTGTTGTGTAGCTAGCATGTCTTCCAGCCTGGCTGTGTAATTGTTGTGTAGCTAGCATGTCTTCCAGCCTGGCTGTGTAATTGTTCTACATAGGCTTTCTCATCCGGAGGGGGGTGTGTGTGTGTGGCGCGGGTGTGTCAGTTCTGTTCTACGTAGAATGTGTCTCATCAGGAGGTGTGGCGTGTGTTGTGCATCAGTTGTTCTTTATAGACAGACTCCTCAGCAAGCTGCTGCTCTGGTGATTCAGTGTGTTGTGTGTGTCTGCTCTGTGAGCCAGCAGGCTGACTCAGTAGTGGCTTCAGTCTTGGTAATACGTTCAGCCACGGTGAGACTTTGAGGTGAGGTACTAGTTTTCTCAATGATGCGTCTTGCCATTGAGATCCAGCATTTAAATAATGCTACTGATTTGATCCAAGGCGGGAGTTATAGTAATGAAGTGAAATGTGTGAGACACACCAGAGAGGAAGAGGTGAAGTGAGAGGGATAACTGGGCCCAAAATCTGTCTCGTTTAGCAACAATTACTCGTGTTTGTACAGAGGTAAATGAGAGAGAGTTGAATTTTAACAAAAAAATGTATGACTTGTTTGCGTGATCTAATAGAACAGGGTTCTATAAGAGACTCAGCAGTAAACCTGTCATTGTCCAATAGGAGACCCAGCAGTAAACCTGTCATTGTCCAATAGGAGACCCAGCAGTAAACCTGTCATTGTCCAATAGGAGACCCAGCAGTAAACCTGTCATTGTCCAATAGGAGACCCAGCAGTAAACCTGTCATTGCCCAATAGGAGACCCAGCAGTAAACCTGTCATTGCCCAATAGGAGACCCAGCAGTAAACCTGTCATTGTCCAATAGGAGACCCAGCAGTAAACCTATCATTGTCCAATAGGAGACCCAGCAGTAAACCTGTCATTGTCCAATAGGAGACCCAGCAGTAAACCTGTCATTGTCCAATAGGAGACCCAGCAGTAAACCTGTCATTGCCCAATAGGAGACCCAGCAGTAAACCTGTCATTGTCCAATAGGAGACCCAGCAGTAAACCTGTCATTGTCCAATAGGAGACCCAGCAGTAAACCTGTCATTGCCCAATAGGAGACCCAGCAGTAAACCTGTCATTGCCCAATAGGAGACCCAGCAGTAAACCTGTCATTGTCCAATAGGAGACCCAGCAGTAAACCTATCATTGTCCAATAGGAGACCCAGCAGTAAACCTGTCATTGCCCAATAGGAGACCCAGCAGTAAACCTGTCATTGTCCAATAGGAGACCCAGCAGTAAACCTGTCATTGTCCAATAGGAGACCCAGCAGTAAACCTGTCATTGTCCAATAGGAGACCCAGCAGTAAACCTGTCATTGTCCAATAGGAGACCCAGCAGTAAACCTGTCATTGTCCAATAGGAGACCCAGCAGTAAACCTGTCATTGTCCAATAGGAGACCCAGCAGTAAACCTGTCATTGTCCAATAGGAGACCCAGCAGTAAACCTGTCATTGTCCAATAGGAGACCCAGCAGTAAACCTGTCATTGTCCAATAGGAGACCCAGCAGTAAACCTGTCATTGTCCAATAGGAGACCCAGCAGATTCCAACAGAAGAGGTACCTCTGGAGATCTACCTGTCTAAGAGGCAGAAGGTCACGGTCAACATCCTGACCTCTGACCAGACAGAAGACGTCCTCGAGGTAAGCTGTATGTGTGTTTGCCAGCCGGGACACATGCTGATTTAAAACGCTGTTAATTTTCGATTCAGTTTTATTATCACCTTATTATCGTGGAAATTATGAGTGATAATAATTGATCTATAAATCCACAACACTAATGTTCAGTTGGTGTCCTACAATGAATATCAGTGTTAGGAAACCTGTAGGGAAATGGATGAAATGGAACCAGAGAATGTTTGCCAGCACCAGAGAATGTTTGCCAGGACCAGAGAATGTTTACCAGCACCAGAGAATGTTTACCAGCACTAGAGCACCAGAGAATGTTTGCCAGCACCAGAGAATGTTTGCCAGCACCAGAGAATGTTTGCCAGCACCAGAGAATGTTTGCCAGCACCAGAGAATGTTTGCCAGCACCAGAGAATGTTTGCCAGCACCAGAGAATGTTTGCCAGCACCAGAGAATGTTTGCCAGCACCAGAGAATGTTTGCCAGCACCAGAGAATGTTTGCCAGCACCAGAGAATGTTTGCCAGCATCAGAGAACCAGAGAATGTTTGCCAGCACTAGAGAACCAGAGAATGTTTGCCAGCACCAGAGAACCAGAGAATGTTTGCCAGCACTAGAGAACCAGAGAATGTTTGCCAGCACTAGAGAACCAGAGAATGTTTGACAGCACTAGAGAACCAGAGAATGTTTGCCAGCACTAGAGAACCAGAGAATGTTTGCCAGCACCAGAGAATGTTTGCCAGCACCAGAGAATGTTTGCCAGCACCAGAGAATGTTTGCCAGCACCAGAGAATGTTTGCCAGCACCAGAGAATGTTTGCCAGCACCAGAGAACCAGAGAATGTTTGCCAGCACTAGAGAACCAGAGAATGTTTGCCAGCACCAGAGAATGTTTGCCAGCACCAGAGAATGTTTGCCAGAACCAGAGAATGTTTGCCAGCACTAGAGAACCAGAGAATGTTTGCCAGCACCAGAGAACCAGAGAATGTTTGCCAGCACCAGAGAACCAGAGAATGTTTGCCAGCACCAGAGAATGTTTGCCAGCACCAGAGAACCAGAGAATGTTTGCCAGCACTAGAGAACCAGAGAATGTTTGCCAGCACCAGAGAATGTTTGCCAGCACCAGAGAATGTTTGCCAGCACCAGAGAACCAGAGAATGTTTGCCAGCACCAGAGAACCAGAGAATGTTTGCCAGCACCAGAGAACCAGAGAATGTTTGCCAGCACCAGAGAACCAGAGAATGTTTGCCAGCACCAGAGAACCAGAGAATGTTTGCCAGCACCAGAGAACCAGAGAATGTTTGCCAGCACTAGAGAACCAGAGAATGTTTGCCAGCACTAGAGAACCAGAGAATGTTTGCCAGCACTAGAGAACCAGAGAATGTTTGCCAGCACTAGAGAACCAGAGAATGTTTGCCAGCACCAGAGAACCAGAGAATGTTTGCCAGCACCAGAGAACCAGAGAATGTTTGCCAGCACCAGAGAACCAGAGAATGTTTGCCAGCACTAGAGAATGTTTGCCAGCACCAGAGAACCAGAGAATGTTTGCCAGCACCAGAGAATGTTTGCCAGCACCAGAGAACCAGAGAATGTTTGCCAGCACCAGAGAACCAGAGAATGTTTGCCAGCACCAGAGAACCAGAGAATGTTTTCCAGCACCAGAGAACCAGAGAATGTTTGCCAGCACCAGAGAATGTTTGCCAGCACCAGAGAATGTTTGCCAGCACCAGAGAATGTTTGCCAGCACCAGAGAATGTTTGCCAGCACCAGAGAACCAGAGAATGTTTGCCAGCACTAGAGAACCAGAGAATGTTTGCCAGCACTAGAGAACCAGAGAATGTTTGCCAGCACCAGAGAATGTTTGCCAGCACCAGAGAATGTTTGCCAGCACCAGAGAATGTTTGCCAGCACCAGAGAACCAGAGAATGTTTGCCAGCACCAGAGCACCAGAGAATGTTTGCCAGCACCAGAGAATGTTTGCCAGCACCAGAGAATGTTTGCCAGCACCAGAGAATGTTTGCCAGCACCAGAGAATGTTTGCCAGCACCAGAGAACCAGAGAATGTTTGCCAGCACCAGAGCACCAGAGAATGTTTGCCAGCACCAGAGAACCAGAGAATGTTTGCCAGCACTAGAGAACCAGAGAATGTTTGCCAGCACTAGAGAACCAGAGAATGTTTGCCAGCACCAAAGAACCAGAGAATGTTTGCCAGCACTAGAGAACCAGAGAATGTTTGCCAGCACCAGAGAACCAGAGAATGTTTGCCAGCACTAGAGAACCAGAGAATGTTTGCCAGCACCAAAGAACCAGAGAATGTTTGCCAGCACTAGAGAACCAGAGAATGTTTGCCAGCACCAGAGAACCAGAGAATGTTTGCCAGCACCAGAGAACCAGAGAATGTTTGCCAGCACCAGAGAACCAGAGAATGTTTGCCAGCACCAGAGAACCAGAGAATGTTTGCCAGCACCAGAGAATGTTTGCCAGCACCAGAGAATGTTTGCCAGCACCAGAGAATGTTTGCCAGCACTAGAGAACCAGAGAATGTTTGCCAGCACTAGAGAACCAGAGAATGTTTGCCAGCACTAGAGAACCAGAGAATGTTTGCCAGCACCAGAGAACCAGAGAATGTTTGCCAGCACCAGAGAACCAGAGAATGTTTGCCAGCACCAGAGAACCAGAGAATGTTTGCCAGAACCAGAGAATGTTTGCCAGCACCAGAGAATGTTTGCCAGCACTAGAGAACCAGAGAATGTTTGCCAGCACCAGAGAATGTTTGCCAGCACTAGAGAATGTTTGCCAGCCCCAAAGAATCCATCCACTCTTGACACTAGTTGACCAATAAGTGAACGCAGTACATTCTCTCAGATAGAAAGATAGAAGTTGTAACGCCACACAAACAGCTGCTCTTTGTTCCTGTAACTACCACAACTGTAAACTAGTCTGGTGTTCTTCATAAACTGTTGTTACCAGAAGGACCATAGACCTCTCTCTCTCTCTGGGATAGTTCAATAGGTTCAAGGCTGTATAGCTGTCAGTGAAAACATGTTTGTTTTGTTTTATATGAGTCAGAGGAAATAGGAGTTATGGATTCAGTCAACCACAGAAGAAGATGAGAGAAGATGATCTTTCTGTCTGTCTTCTGATTTGCAGGCTGTTGCGTCAAAGCTGGACCTTCCAGACGACCTTGCTGGTTACTTCAGTCTTTTCCTGGTTCGGGAAGGAGTGGACGGGGGCTTAACGTGTAAGCACTGACTTTTAACCTTCGACCCCTAAACCTTAACCATCCCATAACCATATAGAGGACAGTTGGGAATGAAATACACTGCTCAAAAAAATAAAGGGAACACTTAAACAACACAATGTAACTCCAAGTCAATCACACTTCTGTGAAATCAAACTGTCCACTTAGGAAGCAACACTGATTGACAATAAATTTCACATGCTGTTGTGCAAATGGAATAGACAAAAGGTGGAAATTATAGGCAATTAGCAAGACACCCCCAAAAAAGGACTGATTCTGCAGGTGGTAACCACAGACCACTTCTCAGTTCCTATGCTTCCTGGCTGATGTTTTGGTCACTTTTGAATGCTGGCGGTGCTCTCACTCTAGTGGTAGCATGAGACGGAGTCTACAATCCACACAAGTGGCTCAGGTAGTGCAGTTCATCCAGGATGGCACATCAATGCGAGCTGTGGCAAAAAGGTTTGCTGTGTCTGTCAGCGTAGTGTCCAGAGCATGGAGGCGCTACCAGGAGACAGGCCAGTACATCAGGAGACGTGGTGGAGGCCGTAGGAGGGCAACAACCCAGCAGCAGGACCGCTACCTCCGTCTTTGTGCAAGGAGGTGCACTGCCAGAGCCCTGCAAAATGACCTCCAGCAGGCCACTAGAGAGCGGTCTCTGTTGTTGACGGTCTCTCTAGTGTCTCCTGTTGTTGACGGTCTCTCTAGTGTCTCCTGTTGTTGACGGTCTCTCTCTAGTGTCTCCTGTTGTTGACGGTTTCTCTCTAGTGTCTCGTGTTGTTGACGGTCTCTCTAGTGTCTCCTGTTGTTGACGGTCTCTCTAGTGTCTCCTGTTGTTGACGGTCTCTCTCTAGTGTCTCCTGTTGTTGACGGTCTCTCTCTAGTGTCTCCTGTTGTTGACGGTCTCTCTCTAGTGTCTCCTGTTGTTGACGGTCTCTCTAGTGTCTCCTGTTGTTGACGGTCTCTCTAGTGTCTCCTGTTGTTGACGGTCTCTCTCTAGTGTCTCCTGTTGTTGACGGTCTCTCTAGTGTCTCCTGTTGTTGACGGTCTCTCTAGTGTCTCCTGTTGTTGACGGTCTCTCTAGTGTCTCCTGTTGTTGACGGTCTCTCTAGTGTCTCCTGTTGTTGACGGTCTCTCTCTAGTGTCTCCTGTTGTTGACGGTCTCTCTAGTGTCTCCTGTTGTTGACGGTCTCTCTCTAGTGTCTCCTGTTGTTGACGGTCTCTCTAGTGTCTCCTGTTGTTGACGGTCTCTCTCTAGTGTCTCCTGTTGTTGACGGTTTCTCTAGTGTCTCCTGTTGTTGACGGTCTCTCTAGTGTCTCCTGTTGTTGACGGTCTCTCTCTAGTGTCTCCTGTTGTTGACGGTCTCTCTCTAGTGTCTCCTGTTGTTGACGGTCTCTCTCTAGTGTCTCCTGTTGTAGACGGTCTCTCTCTAGTGTCTCCTGTTGTTGACGGTCTCTCTCTAGTGTCTCGTGTTGTTGACGGTCTCTCTCTAGTGTCTCGTGTTGTTGACGGTCTCTCTAGTGTCTCCTGTTGTTGACGGTCTCTCTCTAGTGTCTCCTGTTGTTGACGGTCTCTCTCTAGTGTCTCGTGTTGTTGACGGTCTCTCTAGTGTCTCCTGTTGTTGACGGTCTCTCTAGTGTCTCCTGTTGTTGACGGTCTCTCTAGTGTCTCCTGTTGTTGACGGTCTCTCTAGTGTCTCCTGTTGTTGACGGTCTCTCTCTAGTGTCTCCTGTTGTTGACGGTCTCTCTCTAGTGTCTCGTGTTGTTGACGGTCTCTCTAGTGTCTCCTGTTGTTGACGGTCTCTCTCTAGTGTCTCCTGTTGTTGACGGTCTCTCTCTAGTGTCTCCTGTTGTTGACGGTCTCTCTAGTGTCTCCTGTTGTTGACGGTCTCTCTAGTGTCTCCTGTTGTTGACGGTCTCTCTCTAGTGTCTCCTGTTGTTGACGGTCTCTCTAGTGTCTCCTGTTGTTGACGGTCTCTCTAGTGTCTCCTGTTGTTGACGGTCTCTCTCTAGTGTCTCCTGTTGTTGACGGTCTCTCTCTAGTGTCTCCTGTTGTTGACGGTCTCTCTAGTGTCTCCTGTTGTAGACGGTCTCTCTAGTGTCTCCTGTTGTTGACGGTCTCTCTAGTGTCTCGTGTTGTTGACGGTCTCTCTCTAGTGTCTCCTGTTGTTGACGGTCTCTCTAGTGTCTCCTGTTGTTGACGGTCTCTCTAGTGTCTCCTGTTGTTGACGGTCTCTCTCTAGTGTCTCCTGTTGTTGACGGTCTCTCTCTAGTGTCTCCTGTTGTTGACGGTCTCTCTAGTGTCTCGTGTTGTTGACGGTCTCTCTCTAGTGTCTCCTGTTGTTGACGGTCTCTCTAGTGTCTCCTGTTGTTGACGGTCTCTCTCTAGTGTCTCCTGTTGTTGACGGTCTCTCTCTAGTGTCTCCTGTTGTTGACGGTCTCTCTAGTGTCTCCTGTTGTTGACGGTCTCTCTCTAGTGTCTCCTAGACATCTTTTGCTAAGCCTTCCAGACACTGAGTGGAAAACAGAATGATAGCTGGCTAGCAGATTAGCTAGACAAGTAACACATTGACGTTACCTGAAGTGAAATGTTGCCAGACCTTCATAGCAGTGATTACGTTGCCCTGATTCAACGAAACCCAACAACACAGCACTCAACCCTTAGCTACCCATAGGAGCTCAAGTTAGCTAGATACACTTGTCGTTGTAGCTTTCCGGCAGACGAGACGCTTTGTGGCGTATTTCTGCCTTTCACAGGTCGGCGTGGAAATTACACATTTGGGACACAGAAAGAGGGGAGAGAGGAAAAGGGGGGTTAGCTACAACTTGTTAACGGTGCTCACTGAAATCAGTAACAACAAACTGGCGCCACGCAACAGGAAGTGGTCGGGGGCCAAGATTCAACAACCCACATTTCAGGAATTTTACTTTTTAAAAAAAAACATCTGTAAGGGGACTAAACACACTAAAATGGAAAGGAACTATGCAAGGCAATGAAGGCATGGACATGTCAGTTTGTTTTTGTTGCTGATTTCATTCTTAAAATCTCCCACTCGGAAAAGAATTGAGGAGTTGACGTGGCACCAGTGCAAAAGATTAGCCAATCACTTGGACTGTGTCCCGAAGGGCACTCTATTCCCTATACACACCTATGGGCCCTGTTCAAAAGTAGTGCACTACATAGGAAATAGGGTGCCATTTGTGACTTAGCCTAATTACTTTGATAACCGAATGAGTTAGATTTAGTGAGAGAGCTACCAAAACCCCCTGCCAAGCCTTCGTCCTCCTGTTGGCTCTGTCCAGTGGGGCCCTGTCTCCTTCCTCTTTTCCCCTCTTCTTCCTGCCAAACTCTATTTTTCTCACACTCAAACACACCAACACAAACACCAACAGAAGAAAGATTGCCTCTGTCGATAGAAGCCACCTATTTTCTGTTGGAACCGAACTGGGCTAGCAGGGTTCTGTCAAGAGTTCTGCTGAATGAAGGAACGGGTAGAACTATTGAATATGGACACGTTTCCATAAAGATTTAATTTCATGTACCTTTCAAGGCTCCCAGAGGAACTGTATTGTTCTGATCTGATCTCTCCAAGCTATAGAAACCAATAGTCCTGATCTGATCTCTCCAAGCTATAGAAACCAATAGTTCTGATCTGATCTCTCCAAGCTATAGAAACCAATAGTCCTGATCTGATCTCTCCAAGCTATAGAAACCAACAGTCCTGATCTGATCTCTCCAAGCTATAGAAACCAATAGTCCTGATCTGATCTCTCCAAGCTATAGAAACCAATAGTTCTGATCTGATCTCTCCAAGCTATAGAAACCAATAGTCCTGATCTGATCTCTCCAAGCTATATAAACCAATAGTCCTGATCTGATCTCTCCAAGCTATAGAAACCAACAGTTACCGTGAGACTGGCAGTCTGTTTGCATGACATTAACCGGCTGACAAAATGTAATGACTACCAAAGTCCTAAATGTAGCTGCTAAAAGGGAACTGAACAGAACTCAACAGCAGGGTGCGTCCCAAATGCCACCGTTTCCCCTATATTCTGCACTACTTTTGACCAGAGCTCTATGGGCCCTAATCAAAAGTAGTGCACTATGTAGGGAATAGGATGCCATTTGGGATGAAGGCCACTCTCTCCAGACAGCTGCTGTGATCTCCCTGTTCTCTCTGGAGGTCTCAACAGCTGCAGTTAGTACATCCACACAGACACATGGTTACTGGACCCTGCTGGGTTCTGTCTAGATGGACTGTCCTCATCTCTCTCTGTTACTGGACCCTGCTGGGTTCTGTCTAGATGGACTGTCCTCATCTCTCTCTGTTACTGGACCCTGCTGGGTTCTGTCTAGATGGACTGTCCTCATCTCTGTCTGTTACTGGACCCTGCTGGGTTCTGTCCAAATGGACTGTCCTCATCTCTCTCTGTTACTGGACCCTGCTGGGTTCTGTCTAGATGGACTGTCCTCATCTCTCTCTGTTACTGGACCCTGCTGGGTTCTGTCTAGATGGACTGTCCTCATCTCTCTCTGTTACTGGACCCTGCTGGGTTCTGTCTAGATGGACTGTCCTCATCTCTGTCTGTTACTGGACCCTGCTGGGTTCTGTCTAGATGGACTGTCCTCATCTCTCTCTGTTACTGGACCCTGCTGGGTTCTGTCTAGATGGACTGTCCTCATCTCTCTCTGTTACTGGACCCTGCTGGGTTCTGTCTAGATGGACTGTCCTCATCTCTCTCTGTTACTGGACCCTGCTGGGTTCTGTCTAGATGGACTGTCCTCATCTCTCTCTGTTACTGGACCCTGCTGGGTTCTGTCCAAATGGACTGTCCTCATCTCTCTCTGTTACTGGACCCTGCTGGGTTCTGTCCAAATGGACTGTCCTCATCTCTGTCTGTTACTGGACCCTGCTGGGTTCTGTCCAAATGGACTGTCCTCATCTCTGTCTGTTACTGGACCCTGCTGGGTTCTGTCCAAATGGACTGTCCTCATCTCTGTCTGTTACTGGACCCTGCTGGGTTCTGTCCAAATGGACTGTCCTCATCTCTGTCTGTTACTGGACCCTGCTGGGTTCTGTCCAAATGGACTGTCCTCATCTCTGTCTGTTACTGGACCCTGCTGGGTTCTGTCCAAATGGACTGTCCTCATCTCTGTCTGTTACTGGACCCTGCTGGGTTCTGTCCAAATGGACTGTCCTCATCTCTCTCTGTTACTGGACCCTGCTGGGTTCTGTCCAAATGGACTGTCCTCATCTCTGTCTGTTACTGGACCCTGCTGGGTTCTGTCCAAATGGACTGTCCTCATCTCTGTCTGTTACTGGACCCTGCTGGGTTCTGTCCAGATGGACTGTCCTCATCTCTGTCTGTTTGTTGTCATCGTTGTTATCTAAATCAGATCAGTCTGTACTGCTTAGCCCTCCTTTTTACTCACTCTCTCCTTCTCTCTCTCCTCTCTCTCCTCTCTCTCTCTCTGTGTCTCTTTCTCCTCTCTCCCTGTTTCTCGTTCTCCTCTCTCTCTCCTCTCTCCTCTCTCTCTCTCTCTCCTCTCTCTCTCTCTCTCTCCTCTCTCCTCTCTCTCCTCTCTCTCCTCTCTCTCCTCTCTCTCCTCTCTCTCCTCTCTCTCCTCTCTCTCCTCTCTCTCCTCTCTCTCCTCTCTCTCCTCTCTCTCTCTGTGTGTCTCTTTCTCTCTCTCTCTCTCTCTGTGTCTCTTTCTCTCTCTCTCTCTCTCTCTCTCTGTGTCTCTTTCTCCTCTCTCTTTCTCTAGTTGTGAGGAAGCTGCAGGATTTTGAGCTGCCATACGTATCAGTCACCAGCTTACGGAGCTCAGAGTTCCACATCGCCCTTCGTAAAAGGTATGATACCTCTACACAAACATTAACAATCATTGGCTGTTAGACTGACGCTGCCCCACTCTGTTAGACTGACGCTACCCCGCTCTGTTAGACTGACGCTACCCCGCTCTGTTAGACTGACGCTACCCCGCTCTGTTAGACTGACGCTACCCCACTCTGTTAGACTGACGCTGCCCCACTCTGTTAGACTGACGCTGCCCCGCTCTGTTAGACTGACGCTGCCCCACTCTGTTAGACTGACGCTACCCCACTCTGTTAGACTGACGCTACCCCACTCTGTTAGACTGACGCTACCCCGCTCTGTTAGACTGACGCTGCCCCGCTCTGTTAGACTGACGCTGCCCCACTCTGTTAGACTGACGCTGCCCCACTCTGTTAGACTGACGCTGCCCCACTCTGTTAGACTGACGCTGCCCCACTCTGTTAGACTGACGCTACCCCACTCTGTTACTGACGCTACCCCGCTCTGTTAGACTGACGCTGCCCCACTCTGTTAGACTGACGCTGCCCCACTCTGTTAGACTGACGCTACCCCACTCTGTTAGACTGACGCTGCCCCGCTCTGTTAGACTGACGCTGCCCCACTCTGTTAGACTGACGCTGCCCCACTCTGTTAGACTGACGCCGCCCCACTCTGTTAGACTGACGCCGCCCCACTCTGTTACTGACTCTACCCCGCTCTGTTAGACTGACGCTGCCCCGCTCTGTTAGACTGACGCTGCCCCACTCTGTTAGACTGACGCTACCCCGCTCTGTTACTGACTCTACCCCGCTCTGTTAGACTGACGCTGCCCCACTCTGTTACTGACTCTACCCCGCTCTGTTAGACTGACGCTACCCCGCTCTGTTACTGACTCTACCCCGCTCTGTTAGACTGACGCTACCCCACTCTGTTAGACTGACGCTGCCCCACTCTGTTAGACTGACGCTGCCCCACTCTGTTAGACTGACGCTGCCCCACTCTGTTACTGACGCTACCCCGCTCTGTTAGACTGACGCTGCCCCACTCTGTTAGACTGACGCTGCCCCACTCTGTTAGACTGACGCTGCCCCACTCTGTTAGACTGACGCTACCCCGCTCTGTTAGACTGACGCTACCCCGCTCTGTTAGACTGACGCTGCCCCGCTCTGTTAGACTGACGCTGCCCCACTCTGTTAGACTGACGCTGCCCCACTCTGTTAGACTGACGCTACCCCACTCTGTTAGACTGACGCTACCCCACTCTGTTAGACTGACGCTGCCCCACTCTGTTAGACTGACGCTGCCCCGCTCTGTTAGACTGACGCTGCCCCACTCTGTTAGACTGACGCTGCCCCGCTCTGTTACTGACTCTACCCCACTCTGTTAGACTGACGCTACCCCACTCTGTTACTGACGCTACCCCGCTCTGTTAGACTGACGCTGCCCCGCTCTGTTAGACTGACGCTACCCCGCTCTGTTAGACTGACGCTGCCCCACTCTGTTAGACTGACGCTACCCCACTCTGTTAGACTGACGCTACCCCACTCTGTTAGACTGACGCTGCCCCACTCTGTTAGACTGACGCTACCCCACTCTGTTAGACTGACGCTACCCCACTCTGTTAGACTGACGCTACCCCGCTCTGTTAGACTGACGCTGCCCCTCTCTGTTAGACTGACGCTGCCCCGCTCTGTTAGACTGACGCTGCCCCACTCTGTTAGACTGACGCTGCCCCACTCTGTTAGACTGACGCTGCCCCACTCTGTTAGACTGACGCTGCCCCACTCTGTTAGACTGACACTGCCCCGCTCTGTTAGACTGACGCTGCCCCACTCTGTTAGACTGACGCTGCCCCACTCTGTTAGACTGACGCTGCCCCACTCTGTTAGACTGACGCTACCCCGCTCTGTTAGACTGACGCTGCCCCACTCTGTTACCGACTACCCCGCTCTGTTAGACTGACGCTACCCCGCTCTGTTAGACTGACGCTGCCCCACTCTGTTAGACTGACGCTGCCCCACTCTGTTAGACTGACGCTGCCCCACTCTGTTAGACTGACGCTACCCCGCTCTGTTAGACTGACGCTGCCCCGCTCTGTTAGACTGACGCTGCCCCGCTCTGTTAGACTGACGCTACCCCACTCTGTTAGACTGACGCTGCCCCACTCTGTTAGACTGACACTGCCCCGCTCTGTTAGACTGACGCTGCCCCACTCTGTTAGACTGACGCTGCCCCGCTCTGTTAGACTGACACTGCCCCACTCCGGATTCCTTAAATGAGTAAAAGGTCTCCGATTTACCCCTGGTGTGTATATTGTTCATGTCGACCTGTTTTATATACAGTTGAAGTTTAAAGTTTACATATGCCAAATAATACATTTAAACTCAGTTTTTCACAATTCCTGACATTTAATCCTAGTAAAAATTCCCTGTTTTAGGCAACTTTATTTTAAGATTGTGAAATGTCAGAATAATAGTAGAGTGATTTATTTCAGCTTTTATTTATTTCGTCACATTCCCAGTGAGTCAGAAGTTTACATACACTCAATTAGTATTTGGTAGCATTGCCTTTAAATTGTTTAACTTGGGTCAAACGTTTGTTAGCCTTCCACAAGCTTCCCACAATAAGTTGGGTGAATTTTGGCCCATTCCTCTCTAACAGAGCTGGTGTAACTGAGTCAGGTTTGTAGGCCTACTTGCTCGCACAGGCTTTTTCAGTTCTGCCCACACATTTCCTATAGGCTTGAGGTCAGGGCTTTGTGATGGCCACTCCAATACCTTGACTTTGTTGTCCTTAAGCCATTTTGCCACAACTTTTGAAGTATGCTTGGTGTCAGTGTCCATTTGGAAGACCCATTTGCGACCAAGCTTTAACTTCCTGACTGATGTCTTGAGATGTATCCACATTATTTTCCTTCCTCATAAGGCCATCTATTTTGTGCTTCCTGCAGCAAAGCACCCCCACAACATGATGCTGCCCCCCTTTTTCCTCCTAGCATAACGATGGTCATTATGGCCAAACAGTTCTATTTCTGTTTCATCAGACCAGAGGACATTTCTCCAAAAAGTACAAACTTAGTCCCCATGTACAGTTGCAAACTGTAATCTGGCTTTTTTATGGTGGTTTTGGAGCAGTGGCTTCTTCCTTGCTGAGCCGCCTTCCAGGTTAAGTCGATATAGGACTCGTTTTACTGTGGATATAGATACTTTTGTACCTGTTTCCTCCAGCATCTTCACAAGATCCTTTGCTGTTGTTCTGGGATTGATTTGCACTTTTCGCACCAAAGTACATTCATCTCTAGGAGATAGAACGTGTCTCCTTCCTGAGCGGTATGATGGCTGCGTGGTCCCGTGGTGTTTATACTTGCGTACTATTGTTTGTACAGATGAACGTGGTACCTTCAGGCGTTTGGAAATTGCTCCCAAGGATGAACCAGACTTGTGGAGGTCTACAATTTTTTTTCTGAGGTCGTGGCTGATTTCTTTTGATTTTCCCATGATGTCAAGCAAAGAGGCACTGAGTTTGAAGGTAGGCCTTGAAATACATCCACAGGTACACCTCCAATTGACTCAAATGATGTCAATTAGCCTATCAGAAGCTTCTAAAGCCATGACATCATTTTCTGGAATTTTCCAAGCTGTTTAAAGGCACAGTCAACTTAGTGTATGTAAACTTTTGACCCACTGGAATTGTGATTAAGTGAAATAATCTGTCTGTAAACAATTGTTGGAAAAAAGGACTTGTGTCATGCAAAAACTATAGTTTGTGTAACAAGAAATGTGTGGAGTGGTTGAAAAACGAGTTTTAATGACTCCAACCTAAGTGTATGTAAACTTCCGACTTCAACTGTAAGTATATAGAACAGCCTGGCCTCTCTCATATGTTACATTGGATAAAAGTAGAGACTTCGTGCTAGAAAATGGTATATCGTACACTACAGTTGCGGAACAATGGGAAAGTAATTCTGCTTTGAGGTCACACTGATTTTGAATTTCTAATTGAAATGCAGACTGAAGTAACCGGGTTCAAACATTCAGTGCTGCCATTGGACGTGACGCAACGTGAGCGCCACACGGGCAGTATAGCGCCACACGGGCAGTATAGCGCCACACGGGCAGTATAGCGCCACACGGGCAGTATAGCGCCACACGGGCAGTATAGCGCCACACGGGCAGTATAGCAGCTTTCATTGATTTCAAAGAAACACAGTGGCTGATGGCAATGCCGGTCTGTAGCAGGGTCGTTACAGGCTGTAGTGAGAACGACACACGGCCGTGATGTCTGTAGCGAGAACGACACACCGGCGTGATGTCTGTAGCGAGAACAACACACGGACGTGATGTCTGTAGCGAGAACAACACACGGCCGTGATGTCTGTAGCGAGAACGACACACGGCCGTGATGTCTGTAGCGAGAACGACACACGGCCGTGATGTCTGTAGCGAGAACGACACACGGCCGTGATGTCTGCAGCGAGAACGACACACGGCCGTGATGTCTGTAGCGAGAACGACACACGGCCGTGATGTCTGTAGCGAGAACGACACACGGCCGTGATGTCTGTAGCGAGAACGACACACGGCCGTGATGTCTGTAGCGAGAACGACACACGGCCGTGATGTCTGTAGCGAGAACGACACACGGCCGTGATGCGTGTAGCGAGAACGACACACGGCCGTGATGCGTGTAGCGAGAACGACACACGGCCGTGATGCGTGTAGCGAGAACGACACACGGCCGTGATGCGTGTAGCGAGAACGACACACGGCCGTGATGCGTGTAGCGAGAACGACACACGGCCGTGATGCGTGTAGCGAGAACGACACACGGCCGTGATGCGTGTAGCGAGAACGACACACGGACGTGATGCGTGTAGCGAGAACGACACACGGACGTGATGCGTGTAGCGAGAACGACACACGGACGTGATGCGTGTAGCGAGAACGACACACGGACGTGATGTCTGTAGCGAGAACGACACACGGCCGTGATGTCTGTAGCGAGAACGACACACGGCCGTGATGTGTGTAGCGAGAACGACACACGGCCGTGATGTGTGTAGCGAGAACGACACACGGCCGTGATGTGTGTAGCGAGAACGACACACGGCCGTGATGTGTGTAGCGAGAACGACACACGGCCGTGATGTGTGTAGCGAGAACGACACACGGCCGTGATGTGTGTAGCGAGAACGACACACGGCCGTGATGTGTGTAGCGAGAACGACACACGGCCGTGATGTGTGTAGCGAGAACGACACACGGCCGTGATGTGTGTAGCGAGAACGACACACGGCCGTGATGTCTGTAGCGAGAACGACACGCGGCCGTGATGGCTGTAGCGAGAACGACACGCGGCCGTGATGGCTGTAGCGAGAACGACACGCCGCCGTGATGTCTGTAGCGAGAACAACACACTCTTTTCTGCCACAACAGTATATTGGACATCCGTTCTTGACTGCTATTCAAATGGTTTGTGTTCATTGAAATTCAAGCATTGTGAGTGTTGATAACCAATACTCTATCTGTCTCTCTTGTTTCTCTTGTCTCTCTCTTGTTTCTCTTGTCTCTCTCTTGTTTCTCTTGTCTCTCTCTTGTTTCTCTTGTTTCTCTTGTCTCTCTTGTCTCTCTCTTGTTTCTCTCGTTTCTCTTGTCTCTCTCTTGTTTCTCTTGTTTCTCTTGTCTCTCTCTTGTTTCTCTTGTTTCTCTTGTCTCTCTCTTGTTTCTCTTGTTTCTCTTGTCTCTCTCTTGTTTCTCTTGTCTCTCTTGTCTCTCTCTTGTTTCTCTTGTCTCGTCTCTCTCTTGTTTCTCTTGTTTCTCTTGTCTCTCTCTCGTTTCTCTTGTCTCTCTCTCGTTTCTCTTGTCTCTCTCTTGTTTCTCTTGTTTCTCTTGTCTCTCTCTCGTTTCTCTTGTCTCTTGTTTCTCTTGTCTCTCTCTTGTCTCTTGTTTCTCTTGTCTCTCTCTCGTTTCTCTTGTTTCTCTTGTCTCTCTCTCGTTTCTCTTGTCTCTCTCTTGTTTCTCTTGTCTCTCTCTTGTTTCTCTTGTCTCTTGTTTCTCTTGTCTCTCTCTTGTTTCTCTTGTCTCTCTTGTCTCTCTTGTTTCTCTCTCGTTTCTCTTGTCTCTCTCTTGTTTCTCTTGTTTCTCTTGTCTCTCTTGTCTCTCGTTTCTCTTGTTTCTCTTGTCTCTCGTTTCTCTTGTTTCTCTTGTCTCTCTTGTCTCTCTCTTGTTTCTCTTGTTTCTCTTGTCTCTCTCTCGTTTCTCTTGTCTCTCTCTTGTTTCTCTTGTTTCTCTTGTCTCTCTCTTGTTTCTCTTGTCTCTTGTTTCTCTTGTCTCTCTCTTGTCTCTTGTTTCTCTTGTCTCTCTCTTCTCTCGTTTCTCTTGTCTCTCTCTTGTTTCTCTTGTCTCTCTCTTGTTTCTCTTGTTTCTCTTGTCTCTCTCTTGTCTCTCTCTCGTCTCTCTCTCGTCTCTCTCTCGTCTCTCTCGTCTCTCTCGTCTCTCTCGTCTCTCTCTTGTCTCTCTCTTGTCTCTCTCTTGTCTCTCTCTTGTCTCTCTCTTGTCTCTCTCTTGTCTCTCTCTCGTCTCTCTCGTCTCTCTCTTGTTTCTCTTGTTTCTCTTGTCTCTTGTTTCTCTCGTCTCTCTCTCGTCTCTCTCTCGTCTCTCTCTCGTCTCTCTCTCGTCTCTCTTGTCTCTCTTGTCTCTCGTCTCTCTTGTCTCTCTCTTGTCTCTCTCTTGTCTCTCTCTTGTCTCTCTCTCGTCTCTCTCGTCTCTCTCTTGTTTCTCTTGTTTCTCTTGTTTCTCTTGTCTCTTGTTTCTCTTGTCTCTCTCTCGTCTCTCTCTCGTCTCTCTCTCGTCTCTCTCTCGTCTCTCTCTCGTCTCTCTCTCGTCTCTCTCTCGTCTCTCTCTCGTCTCTCTCTTGTCTCTCTCTCGTCTCTCTCTCGTCTCTCTCTCGTCTCTCTCTCGTCTCTCTCTCGTCTCTCTCTCGTCTCTCTCTCGTCTCTCTCTCGTCTCTCTCTCGTCTCTCTCTTGTTTCTCTTGTCTCTCTCTCGTCTCTCTCTCGTCTCTCTCTCGTCTCTCTCTCGTCTCTCTCTTGTCTCTCTCTCGTCTCTCTCTCGTCTCTCTCTTGTCTCTCTCTTGTCTCTCTCTCGTCTCTCTCTCGTCTCTCTCTTGTTTCTCTTGTTTCTCTTGTCTCTTGTTTCTCTTGTCTCTCTCTTGTCTCTCTCTCGTCTCTCTCTTGTTTCTCTTGTTTCTCTTGTTTCTCTCGTCTCTCTCTTGTTTCTCTCGTTTCTCTTGTCTCTTGTTTCTCTTGTCTCTCTCTTGTTTCTCTTGTCTCTCTCTTGTTTCTCTTGTCTCTCTCTTGTTTCTCTTGTCTCTCTCTCGTCTCTCTCTTGTCTCTCTCTCGTCTCTCTCTCGTCTCTCTCTCGTCTCTCTCTTGTTTCTCTCGTCTCTCTCTCGTCTCTCTCTCGTCTCTCTCTCGTCTCTCTCTCGTCTCTCTCTTGTCTCTCTCTCGTCTCTCTCTCTTGTCTCTCTCTTGTCTCTCTCTTGTCTCTCTCTCGTCTCTCTCTCGTCTCTCTCTTGTTTCTCTTGTTTCTCTTGTCTCTTGTTTCTCTTGTCTCTCTCTTGTCTCTCTCTCGTCTCTCTCTTGTTTCTCTTGTTTCTCTTGTTTCTCTCGTCTCTCTCTTGTTTCTCTCGTTTCTCTTGTCTCTTGTTTCTCTTGTCTCTCTCTTGTTTCTCTTGTCTCTCTCTTGTTTCTCTTGTCTCTCTCTTGTTTCTCTTGTCTCTCTCTCGTCTCTCTCTTGTTTCTCTTGTCTCTCTCTCGTCTCTCTCTTGTCTCTCTCTCGTCTCTCTCTCGTCTCTCTCTCGTCTCTCTCTCGTCTCTCTCTCGTCTCTCTCTTGTCTCTCTCTTGTCTCTCTCTTGTCTCTCTCTCGTCTCTCTCTCGTCTCTCTCTTGTTTCTCTTGTCTCTCTCTCGTCTCTCTCTCGTCTCTCTCTCGTCTCTCTCTCGTCTCTCTCTCGTCTCTCTCTCGTCTCTCTCTCGTCTCTCTCTCTTGTCTCTCTCTTGTCTCTCTCTTGTCTCTCTCTCGTCTCTCTCTCGTCTCTCTCTCGTCTCTCTCTTGTTTCTCTTGTTTCTCTTGTCTCTTGTTTCTCTTGTCTCTCTCTTGCCTCTCTCTCGTCTCTCTCTTGTTTCTCTTGTTTCTCTTGTTTCTCTCGTCTCTCTCTTGTTTCTCTCGTTTCTCTTGTCTCTTGTTTCTCTTGTCTCTCTCTTGTTTCTCTTGTCTCTCTCTTGTTTCTCTTGTCTCTCTCTTGTTTCTCTTGTCTCTCTCTTGTTTCTCTTGTCTCTCTCTCGTCTTTCTCGTCTCTCTCTTGTTTCTCTTGTTTCTCTTGTCTCTTGTTTCTCTTGTCTCTCTCTCGTCTCTCTCGTCTCTCTGTTTCTCTTGTTTCTCTTGTCTCTTGTTTCTCTTGTCTCTCTCTTGTTTCTCTTGTCTCTCTCTTGTTTCTCTTGTCTCTCTCTTGTTTCTCTCGTTTCTCTCGTCTCTCTCTTGTTTCTCTCGTTTCTCTTGTCTCTTGTTTCTCTCGTTTCTCTTGTCTCTCTCTTGTTTCTCTTGTCTCTCTCTTGTTTCTCTCGTTTCTCTTGTCTCTCTCTTGTCTCTCTCTTGTCTCTCTCTTGTTTCTCTTGTTTCTCATCTGTCTGTCTGTCTCTCTGTCTGTCTTTCTCTGTCTGTCTCTGTGTTTATAGTTACTGGGACACAGCGTATGACAGTGATGTAATGGACAACAGAGTGGGACTAAACCTACTGTACACTCAGGTGAGTTCTGAACCCACTGTATACATATACATACATACACTACTGTTCAAAAGGTTGGGGTCACTTAGAAATATCCTTGTTTTTGAAAGAAAAGCACATGTTTTGTCCATTTAAAATAACACCAAATTGATCAGAAATACAGTGTAGACATGGCTAATGTTGTAAATTACTATTGTAGCTGGAAACGGCTGATTTTTAATGGAATATCTTCATAGGCGTACAGAGGCCCATTATCAGCAACCATCACTCCTGTGTTCCAATGGCACGTTGATTTAGCTAATCCAAGTTTATCATTTTTAAAGGCTAATTGATCATTAGAAAACCCTTTTGAAATTATGTTAGCACAGCTGAAAACTGTTGTTCTGATTTAAAGAAGCAATAAAACTGGCCTTCTTTAGACTAGTTGAGTATCTGGAGCATCAGCATCTGTGGGTTTGATTACAGGTTCAAAATGGCCAGAAACAAAGACCTTTCTTCTGAAACTCGTCAGTCTATTCTTGTTCTGAGAAACTAAGGCTGTTCCATGCAAAAAATTTCCAAGAAACTGAAGATCTGGTACACTGCTGTGTACTACTCCCTTCACAGAACACCGCAAACTGTCTCTAACCAGAATAGAAAGAGGAGTGGGAGGCCCCGAATCACAACTGAGCAAGAGGACAAGTACATTAGTGTCTAGTTTGAGAAACAGACGCCTCACAAGTCCTCAACTGGCAGCTTCATTAAATAGTACCCACAAAACACCAGTCTTAACGTCAACAGTGAAGAGGTGACTCCGGGATGCTGGCTTTCTAGGCAGAGTTCCTCTGCCCATCTTAATATTTTCTTATTATTGGCCAGTCTGAGAGATGACTTTTTCCTTTGCAACTCTGCCTAGAAGGCCAGCATCCCGGAATTTGAAATGTAACATTGAGCTGCAACCAATGGCGCAACTAAAATATGTAGTTGTGTTAAGTCTTAAATGTATTTTAGCTCCAATCACAGACAATAGAACCCCCAGGAACCACCACCTCATCACGAACAGTAATAACAGTCTACTGTCCTCATTTTTCAAATGTAATGTGATTTCCTGCTCCCCTTCTCCTCTCCTCCTCCTTCCTCTGACCCCTCCTCTGCAACCCTGCTCCCCTTCTCCTCTCCTCCTCCTTCCTCTGACCCCTCCTCTGCAACCCTGCTCCCCTTCTCCTCTCCTCCTCCTTCCTCTGACCCCTCCTCTGCAACCCTGCTCCCCTTCTCCTGTCCTCCTCCTTCCTCTGACCCCTCCTCTGCAACCCTGCTCCCCTTCTCCTGTCCTCCTCCTTCCTCTGACCCCTCCTCTGCAACCCTGCTCCCCTTCTCCTGTCCTCCTCCTTCCTCTGACCCCTCCTCTGCAACCCTGCTCCCCTTCTCCTCCTCCTTCCTCTGACCCCTCCTCTGCAACCCTGCTCCCCTTCTCCTCTCCTCCTCCTTCCTCTGACCCCTCCTCTGCAACCCTGCTCCCTTCCATTATCCAATGAGGTTGTCAGGGAGGTGTGGCATCCTAAAGCCATGGTTGTGCCCCCAACTGCCACCTTACTCTCAAATTACTGCACTACTTTTTTACTATGGTAGTCCTCTGGTCCAAATTACTGCTTTTACTATGGTAGTCCTCTGGTCCAAATTACTACTTTTACTATGGTAGTCCTCTGGTCCAAATTACTGCACTAATTTTACTATGGCCCGTAGTCCTCTGGTACAAATTACTGCACTATATAGGGAGTAGGGTGCCATTGGCAACAGAGCCCGCCCTCTATGCAAACACACACACACACACACACACACACACACACACACACACACACACACACACACACACACACACACACACACACACACACACACACACACACACACACACACACACACACACACACACACACACACACACACACAACATGCTGTTGTTTTCTTACGCAGATTGCTGATTTGATTAGAATCTGGCTGCTGGCTGGCTGCTGGCTCAGCGTTCCGTGTGTGTGTGTGTTTGGTGGGCTGTTGACTCAGTGTGGGGGCATAGTTAATGTTACGGGCCAAAGAATGCAATCTTTTCTTGGAAAGAGAATCAACTCGTGTGTGCTTGCCATTTTGTGCAACTTGTGTGTGTGTGTTTAATTCTACTTGAACAAAACAACAGTGAAATAGTTGTTTTGGACTTTAAACCGAGAAACACATTTTAATTCTATGTAAAGCCTCTCCAAGAATGGTTTAGAGCAGAAAGATGACACGCGTCTCTCTCCTCTCCCTAGACGGTGTCTGACATAGAGAGAGGCTGGATCCTCGTTAACAAGGACCAACACAGACAGCTCAAATCACTGCAGGAGAAGGGCTCCAAGAAAGAGGTAAGAGAACCCGTCGTCCTGATCCTTGTAACACAACACTGTCTCCTCCGGCTGTAACGGTCTCCTCCGGCTGTAACGGTCTCCGCCGGCTGTAACGGTCTCCTCCAGCTGTAACGGTCTCCTCCAGCTGTAACGGTTTCCTCCGGCTGTAACGGTCTCCTCCGGCTGTAACGTCTCCTGCAGCGGTAACGGTCTCCTCCAGCTGTAACGGTCTCCTCCAGCTGTAACGGTCTCCGCCGGCTGTAACGGTCTCCTCCGGCGGTAACGGTCTCCTCCGGCGGTAACGGTCTCCTCCGGCTGTAACGGTCTCCTCCGGCTGTAACGGTCTCCTCCGGCTGTAACGGTCTCCGCCGGCTGTAACGGTCTCCGCCGGCTGTAACGGTCTCCGCCGGCTGTAACTGTCTCCGCCGGCTGTAACGGTCTCCGCCGGCGGTAACGGTCTCCTCCGGCGGTAACGGTCTCCTGCGGCGGTAACGGTCTCCTGCGGCGGTAACGGTCTCCTGCGGCGGTAACGGTCTCCTGCGGCGGTAACGGTCTCCTGCGGCGGTAACGGTCTCCTCCGGCGGTAACGGTCTCCTCCGGCGGTAACGGTCTCCGCCGGCGGCAACGGTCTCCGCCGGCGGCAACGGTCTCCGCCGGCGGCAACGGTCTCCGCCGGCGGCAACGGTCTCCGCCGGCGGCAACGGTCTCCGCCGGCGGCAACGGTCTCCGCCGGCGGCAACGGTCTCCGCCGGCTGCAACGGTCTCCGCCGGCTGCAACGGTCTCCGCCGGCTGCAACGGTCTCCGCCGGCTGCAACGGTCTCCGCCGGCTGCAACGGTCTCCGCCGGCTGCAACGGTCTCCGCCGGCTGCAACGGTCTCCGCCGGCTGCAACGGTCTCCGCCGGCTGCAACGGTCTCCGCCGGCTGCAACGGTCTCCGCCGGCTGCAACGGTCTCCGCCGGCTGCAACGGTCTCCGCCGGCTGCAACGGTCTCCGCCGGCTGCAACGGTCTCCGCCGGCTGTAGGCTTGTGTGCGGCTGCTCGGCCATGGAAACCCATTTCAGGAAGCTCCGGGCGAACAGTTCTTGTGATGACGTTGCTTCCAGAGGCAGTTTGGAACTCGCTAGCGAGCGTTGCAACCGAGGACAGACAATTTGTCAGCAATAGGTGTGGCTGAAATAGCCGAATCCACTAATTTGGAGGGTTGTCCACATACTGCTGTATATACAGTGTATATCAAATGATTTGTCAGTGCTTCACGTTCTCTACGTCTCTCTCCAGTTCATTAGGCTAGGCCAGACGCTGAAGTACTTTGGCTACATCCAGTTTGACCCGTGCGTGACAGACTTCCCGGAGAAGGGTTGTCACGCGATCGTCTCCGCTGGGAACAACGAACTCAACTTCCAGGTCAAGCTACCCAATGAACAGATGAAAGAGGGGAGCTTCAAGGTCACGCGCATGAGGTGCTGGAGGGTCACTTCTTCTGTAAGTAACCCCTCCCCAACATAGTTACTATATTCTTCTCTAGAGTGATGGGACTCCTAGAGACACTGATATATGGTTACTATAGTGATGGTGCCCCTAGAGGAGACACTGATCTATGGTTACTATAGTGATGGTGCTCCTAGAGGAGACACTGATCTATGGTTACTATAGTGATGGTGCTCCTAGAGGAGACACTGATCTATGGTTACTATAGTGATGGTGCTCCTAGAGGAGACACTGATCTATGGTTACTATAGTGACGGTGCTCCTAGAGGAGACACTGATCTATGGTTACTAGAGTGATGGTGCTCCTAGAGGAGACACTGATCTATGGTTACTATAGTGACGGTGCTCCTAGAGGAGACACTGATCTGTGGTTACTATAGTGATGGTGCTCCTAGAGACACTGATCTATGGTTACTATAGTGATGGTGCTCCTAGAGGAGACACTGATCTATGGTTACTAGAGTGATGGTGCTCCTAGAGGAGACACTGATCTATGGTTACTATAGTGATGGGGCTCCTAGAGACACTGATCTATGGTTACTATAGTGATGGTGCTCCTAGAGGAGACACTGATCTATGGTTACTATAGTGACGGTGCTCCTAGAGGAGACACTGGTCTATGGTTACTATAGTGATGGTGCTCCTAGAGACACTGATCTATGGTTACTATAGTGATGGTGCTCCTAGAGGAGACACTGATCTATGGTTACTATAGTGACGGTGCTCCTAGAGGAGACACTGATCTATGGTTACTAGAGTGATGGTGCTCCTAGAGGAGACACTGATCTATGGTTACTATAGTGACGGTGCTCCTAGAGGAGACACTGATCTATGGTTACTATAGTGATGGTGCTCCTAGAGACACTGATCTATGGTTACTATAGTGATGGTGCTCCTAGAGGAGACACTGATCTATGGTTACTATAGTGATGGTGCTCCTAGAGGAGACACTGATCTATGGTTACTATAGTGATGGTGCTCCTAGAGGAGACACTGATCTATGGTTACTATAGTGATGGTGCTCCTAGAGGAGACACTGATCTATGGTTACTATAGTGATGGTGCTCCTAGAGGAGACACTGATCTATGGTTACTATAGTGATGGTGCTCCTAGAGGAGACACTGATCTATGGTTACTATAGTGATGGTGCTCCTAGAGGAGACACTGATCTATGGTTACTATAGTGATGGTGCTCCTAGAAGAGACACTGATCTATGGTTACTATAGTGATGGTGCTCCTAGAAGAGACACTGATCTATGGTTACTATAGTGATGGTGCTCCTAGAGGAGACACTGATCTATGGTTCGTTTTGCATCCCCCTTACCATAGTGGTTAAGGTTAGGATATACATCAGTGCTTGGAGAAGTCCTGGCGGGTCACTTGTTCTGCAAGTATCCCACCCACGTTCTCTTGGAAATATGAAGTTATTCTATTGTACGCTTGGCGTGAGCAGGACCTCTCCCTCTTTCTTCACTCTCCTCCTTCCTCTCTCATTAACACAAGTGTGGTTCTCCCACCTCTCTCTCTACTCTGTTCCAGGTACATGTCTTTATTCTCTGCCAGACACTCTATTATCCTCTCCTCTTTTCTCCTCTCTTCTCCTTTATTCAATTCTATTCTACTCTATTCTATTCTACTCTATTATATTCTACTCTATTCTATTCCATTCTACTCTATTATACTCTATTCTATTCTACTCTATTCTATTCCATTATACTCTATTCTACTCTATTCTATTCTCCTCTATTCTATTCTCCTCTTCTCCTCTATTCTCCTCTATTCTATTCTCCTGTCCTCTTTTCTCCTCTCTTCTCCTTTTTTCTATTCTCCTCTATTCTATTCTACTCTATTCTACTCTATTCTATTCTACTCTATTCTACTCTATTCTATTCTCCTCTATTCTCCTCTTCTATTCTCCTCTCCTCTATTCTCCTCTCCTCTCCTCTATTCTCCTCTATTCTCCTCTCCTCTATTCTCCTCTATTCTCCTCTACTCTATTCTCCTCTCCTCTATTCTATTCTACTCTATTCTCCTCTCCTCTATTCTATTCTACTCTATTCTCCTCTCCTCTATTCTCCTCTCCTCTATTCTCCTCTATTCTCCTCTATTCTCCTCTCCTCTATTCTATTCTCCTCTATTCTATTCTCCTCTATTCTCCTCTCCTCTATTCTCCTCTATTCTCCTCTCTTCTCCTCTCCTCTCCTCTATTCTCTTCTCCTCTATTCTCCTCTATTCTCTTCTCCTCTCCTCTATTCTCCTCTCCTCTCCTCTCCTCTCCTCTATTCTCCTCTATTCTCCTCTATTCTCCTCTCCTCTCCTCTATTCTCCTCTATTCTCTTCTCCTCTCCTCTATTTTTCTCTCCTCTATTCTCCTCTATTCTCCTCTATTCTCCCCTATTCTCCTCTCCTCTATTCTACTCTATTCTCCTCTCCTCTATTCTCCTCTATTCTCCTCTCCTCTATTCTCCTCTATTCTCCTCTCCTCTCCTCTATTCTCCTCTATTCTCCTCTCCTCTCCTCTATTCTCCTCTATTCTCCTCTCCTCTATTCTATTCTATTCTCCTCTCCTCTATTCTCCTCTCCTCTCCTCTATTCTCCTCTCCTCTCCTCTATTCTCCTCTCCTCTCCTCTATTCTCCTCTATTCTCCTCTCCTCTATTCTCCTCTATTCTCCTCTCCTCTATTCTATTCTCCTCTATTCTCCTCTCCTCTATTCTCCTCTCCTCTATTCTCCTCTCCTCTATTCTCCTCTCCTCTATTCTCCTCTCCTCTATTCTCCTCTCCTCTCCTCTATTCTCCTCTATTCTCCTCTCCTCTATTCTATTCTACTCTATTCTCCTCTATTCTCTTCTCCTCTCCTCTATTATCCTCTCCTCTTTTCTCCTCTCCTCTCCTCTATTCTATTCTCCTCTATTCTATTCTCCGCTATTCTCCTCTCCTCTATTCTCCTCTCCTCTCCTCTATTCTATTCTACTCTATTCTATTCTACTCTATTCTATTCTCCTCTATTCTCTTCTCCTCTCCTCTATTCTCCTCTCCTCTATTCTATTCTACTCTCTTCTCCTCTATTCTCTTCTCCTCTATTCTCCTCTATTCTCTTCTCCTCTCCTCTATTCTCCTCTCCTCTCCTCTATTCTCCTCTATTCTCTTCTATTCTCCTCTATTCTCTTCTCCTCTCCTCTATTCTCCTCTATTCTCCCCTATTCTCCTCTCCTCTCCTCTATTCTCCTCTCCTCTATTCTCCTCTCCTCTATTCTCCTCTATTCTCCTCTCCTCTCCTCTCCTCTCCTCCCCTCTATTCTATTCTCCTCTCCTCTATTCTCCTCTCCTCTATTCTCCTCTATTCTCCTCTATTCTCCTCTCCTCTCCTCTATTCTCCTCTCCTCTATTCTATTCTACTATATTCTCCTCTCCTCTCTTCTCCTCTCTATTCTCCTCTCCTCTATTCTCCTCTCCTCTATTCTCCTCTCCTCTATTCTCCTCTCCTCTATTCTCCTCTCCTCTATTCTCCTCTCCTATACTCTATTCTCCTCTCCTCTATTCTATTCTACTCTATTCTCCTCTCCTCTATTCTCCTCTATTCTCCTCTCCTCTCCTCTATTCTCCTCTATTCTCCTCTCCTCTCCTCTATTCTCCTCTATTCTCCTCTCCTCTATTCTATTCTACTATATTCTCCTCTATTCTCTTCTCCTCTCCTCTCTTCTCCTCTCTATTCTCCTCTCCTCTATTCTCCTCTCCTCTATTCTCCTCTCCTCTATTCTCCTCTATTCTCCTCTATTCTCCTCTCCTCTCCTCTATTCTCCTCTATTCTCCTCTCCTCTATTCTATTCTACTCTATTCTCCTCTATTCTCTTCTCCTCTCCTCTATTATCCTCTCCTCTTTTCTCCTCTCCTCTCCTCTATTCTATTCTCCTCTATTCTATTCTCCGCTATTCTCCTCTCCTCTATTCTCCTCTCCTCTCCTCTACTCTATTCTATTCTACTCTATTCTATTCTCCTCTATTCTCTTCTCCTCTCCTCTATTCTCCTCTCCTCTATTCTATTCTACTCTATTCTCTTCTCCTCTATTCTATTCTCCTCTATTCTCCTCTCCTCTCCTCTATTCTCCTCTCCTCTATTCTCCTCTCCTCTATTCTCCTCTCCTCTATTCTCCTCTCCTCTATTCTCCTCTATTCTCCTCTCTTCTCCTCTCCTCTATTCTCTTCTCCTCTCCTCTATTCTCCTCTATTCTCCTCTCCTCTCCTCTATTCTCCTCTATTCTCCTCTCCTCTATTCTCCTCTATTCTCTTCTCCTCTCCTCTATTTTCCTCTCCTCTATTCTCCTCTCTTCTCCCCTATTCTCCTCTCCTCTATTCTCCTCTCCTCTATTCTCCTCTCCTCTATTCTCCTCTCCTCTATTCTCCTCTCCTCTATTCTCCTCTCCTCTCCTCTCCTCTCCTCTCCTCTATTCTATTCTCCTCTATTCTCCTCTCCTCTATTCTCCTCTCCTCTCCTCTATTCTCCTCTCCTCTCCTCTATTCTCCTCTATTCTCCTCTCCTCTCCTCTATTCTCCTCTATTCTCCTCTCCTCTATTCTATTCTCCTCTATTCTCCTCTCCTCTATTCTCCTCTCCTCTATTCTCCTCTCCTCTATTCTCCTCTCCTCTATTCTCCTCTCCTCTCCTCTATTCTCCTCTATTCTCCTCTCCTCTATTCTATTCTACTCTATTCTCCTCTATTCTCTTCTCCTCTCCTCTATTATCCTCTCCTCTTTTCTCCTCTCCTCTCCTCTATTCTATTCTCCTCTATTCTATTCTCCGCTATTCTCCTCTCCTCTATTCTCCTCTCCTCTCCTCTATTCTATTCTACTCTATTCTATTCTACTCTATTCTATTCTCCTCTATTCTCTTCTCCTCTCCTCTATTCTCCTCTCCTCTATTCTCCTCTCCTCTATTCTCCTCTCCTCTATTCTCCTCTCCTATACTCTATTCTCCTCTCCTCTATTCTATTCTACTCTATTCTCCTCTCCTCTATTCTCCTCTCCTATACTCTATTCTATTCTACTCTATTCTATTCTATTCTACTCTCTTCTCCTCTATTCTCTTCTCCTCTATTCTCCTCTATTCTCTTCTCCTCTCCTCTATTCTCCTCTCCTCTCCTCTATTCTCCTCTATTCTCTTCTATTCTCCTCTATTCTCTTCTCCTCTCCTCTATTTTCCTCTCCTCTATTCTCCTCTATTCTCCCCTATTCTCCTCTCCTCTCCTCTATTCTCCTCTCCTCTATTCTCCTCTATTCTCCTCTCCTCTATTCTCCTCTCCTCTATTCTCCTCTCCTCTATTCTCCTCTCCTCTATTCTCCTCTATCTCCTCTATTCTCCTCTCCTCTCCTCTATTCTCCTCTATTCTCCTCTCCTCTATTCTATTCTACTCTATTCTCCTCTATTCTCTTCTCCTCTCCTCTATTATCCTCTCCTCTTTTCTCCTCTCCTCTCCTCTATTCTATTCTCCTCTATTCTATTCTCCGCTATTCTCCTCTCCTCTATTCTCCTCTCCTCTATTCTATTCTACTCTATTCTATTCTCCTCTATTCTCCTCTATTCTCTTCTCCTCTCCTCTATTCTCCTCTCCTCTATTCTATTCTACTCTATTCTCTTCTACTCTATTCTCTTCTCCTCTATTCTCCTCTCCTCTCCTCTATTCTCCTCTCCTCTATTCTCCTCTCCTCTATTCTCCTCTCCTCTATTCTCCTCTCCTCTATTCTCCTCTCTTCTCCTCTCTTCTCCTCTCCTCTATTCTCTTCTCCTCTCCTCTATTCTCCTCTATTCTCCTCTCCTCTCCTCTATTCTCCTCTATTCTCCTCTCCTCTATTCTCCTCTATTCTCTTCTCCTCTCCTCTATTTTCCTCTCCTCTATTCTCCTCTCTTCTCCCCTATTCTCCTCTCCTCTATTCTCCTCTCCTCTATTCTCCTCTCCTCTATTCTCCTCTCCTCTATTCTCCTCTCCTCTCCTCTATTCTCCTCTATTCTCTTCTATTCTCCTCTATTCTCTTCTCCTCTCCTCTATTCTCCTCTATTCTCCCCTATTCTCCTCTCCTCTCCTCTATTCTCCTCTCCTCTATTCTCCTCTCCTCTATTCTCCTCTATTCTCCTCTCCTCTCCTCTCCTCTCCTCTCCTCTATTCTATTCTCCTCTCCTCTATTCTCCTCTCCTCTATTCTCCTCTATTCTCCTCTATTCTCCTCTCCTCTATTCTCCTCTCCTCTATTCTATTCTCCTCTATTCTCCTCTCCTCTCTTCTCTCTATTCTCCTCTCCTCTATTCTCCTCTCCTCTATTCTCCTCTCCTCTATTCTCCTCTCCTCTATTCTCCTCTCCTCTATTCTCCTCTCCTCTACTCTATTCTCCTCTCCTCTATTCTATTCTCCTCTATTCTCCTCTCCTCTATTCTCCTCTATTCTCCTCTCCTCTCCTCTATTCTCCTCTATTCTCCTCTCCTCTCCTCTATTCTCCTCTATTCTCCTCTCCTCTATTCTATTCTACTATATTCTCCTCTATTCTCTTCTCCTCTCCTCTCTTCTCCTCTCTATTCTCCTCTCCTCTATTCTCCTCTCCTCTATTCTCCTCTCCTCTATTCTCCTCTATTCTCCTCTATTCTCCTCTCCTCTATTCTCCTCTATTCTCCTCTCCTCTATTCTATTCTACTCTATTCTCCTCTATTCTCTTCTCCTCTCCTCTATTATCCTCTCCTCTTTTCTCCTCTCCTCTCCTCTATTCTATTCTCCTCTATTCTATTCTCCGCTATTCTCCTCTCCTCTATTCTCCTCTCCTCTCCTCTACTCTATTCTATTCTACTCTATTCTATTCTCCTCTATTCTCCTCTATTCTCTTCTCCTCTCCTCTATTCTCCTCTCCTCTATTCTATTCTACTCTATTCTCTTCTCCTCTATTCTATTCTCCTCTATTCTCCTCTCCTCTCCTCTATTCTCCTCTCCTCTATTCTCCTCTCCTCTATTCTCCTCTCCTCTATTCTCCTCTCCTCTATTCTCCTCTCCTCTCTTCTCCTCTCCTCTATTCTCTTCTCCTCTCCTCTATTCTCCTCTATTCTCCTCTCCTCTCCTCTATTCTCCTCTATTCTCCTCTCCTCTATTCTCCTCTATTCTCTTCTCCTCTCCTCTATTTTCCTCTCCTCTATTCTCCTCTCTTCTCCCCTATTCTCCTCTCCTCTATTCTCCTCTCCTCTATTCTCCTCTCCTCTATTCTCCTCTCCTCTATTCTCCTCTCCTCTATTCTCCTCTCCTCTCCTCTCCTCTCCTCTATTCTATTCTCCTCTATTCTCCTCTCCTCTATTCTCCTCTCCTCTATTCTCCTCTCCTCTCCTCTATTCTCCTCTATTCTCCTCTCCTCTCCTCTATTCTCCTCTATTCTCCTCTCCTCTATTCTATTCTCCTCTATTCTCCTCTCCTCTATTCTCCTCTCCTCTATTCTCCTCTCCTCTATTCTCCTCTCCTCTATTCTCCTCTATTCTCCTCTATTCTCCTCTATTCTCCTCTCCTCTATTCTATTCTACTCTATTCTCCTCTATTCTCTTCTCCTCTCCTCTATTATCCTCTCCTCTTTTCTCCTCTCCTCTCCTCTATTCTATTCTCCTCTATTCTATTCTCCGCTATTCTCCTCTCCTCTATTCTCCTCTCCTCTCCTCTATTCTATTCTACTCTATTCTATTCTCCTCTATTCTCTTCTCCTCTATTCTCTTCTCCTCTCCTCTATTCTCCTCTCCTCTATTCTATTCTACTCTCTTCTCCTCTATTCTCTTCTCCTCTATTCTCCTCTATTCTCTTCTCCTCTCCTCTATTCTCCTCTCCTCTCCTCTATTCTCCTCTATTCTCTTCTATTCTCCTCTATTCTCTTCTCCTCTCCTCTATTTTCCTCTCCTCTATTCTCCTCTATTCTCCCCTATTCTCCTCTCCTCTCCTCTATTCTCCTCTCCTCTATTCTCCTCTATTCTCCTCTCCTCTATTCTCCTCTCCTCTATTCTCCTCTCCTCTATTCTCCTCTCCTCTATTCTCCTCTATTCTCCTCTATTCTCCTCTCCTCTCCTCTATTCTCCTCTATTCTCCTCTCCTCTATTCTATTCTACTCTATTCTCCTCTATTCTCTTCTCCTCTCCTCTATTATCCTCTCCTCTTTTCTCCTCTCCTCTCCTCTATTCTATTCTCCTCTATTCTATTCTCCGCTATTCTCCTCTCCTCTATTCTCCTCTCCTCTCCTCTACTCTATTCTATTCTACTCTATTCTATTCTCCTCTATTCTCCTCTATTCTCTTCTCCTCTCCTCTATTCTCCTCTCCTCTATTCTATTCTCCTCTATTCTCTTCTCCTCTATTCTATTCTCCTCTATTCTCCTCTCCTCTCCTCTATTCTCCTCTCCTCTATTCTCCTCTCCTCTATTCTCCTCTCCTCTATTCTCCTCTATTCTCCTCTCTTCTCCTCTCCTCTATTCTCTTCTCCTCTCCTCTATTCTCCTCTATTCTCCTCTCCTCTCCTCTATTCTCCTCTATTCTCCTCTCTCCTCTATTCTCCTCTATTCTCTTCTCCTCTCCTCTATTCTCCTCTCCTCTATTCTCCTCTCTTCTCCCCTATTCTCCTCTCCTCTATTCTCCTCTCCTCTCTTCTCCTCTCCTCTATTATCCTCTCCTCTCCTCTCCTCTATTCTATTCTCCTCTATTCTATTCTCCGCTATTCTCCTCTCCTCTATTCTCCTCTCCTCTCCTCTACTCTATTCTATTCTACTCTACTCTATTCTATTCTCCTCTATTCTCCTCTATTCTCTTCTCCTCTCCTCTATTCTCCTCTCCTCTATTCTATTCTACTCTCTTCTCCTCTATTCTCTTCTCCTCTATTCTCCTCTATTCTCCTCTCCTCTCCTCTATTCTCCTCTCCTCTATTCTCCTCTCCTCTATTCTCCTCTATTCTCCTCTCTTCTCCTCTCCTCTATTCTCTTCTCCTCTATTCTCCTCTATTCTCTTCTCCTCTCCTCTATTCTCCTCTCCTCTATTCTCCTCTCCTCTATTCTCCTCTATTCTCCTCTCCTCTCCTCTATTCTCCTCTATTCTCTTCTCCTCTCCTCTATTCTCCTCTCCTCTATTCTCCTCTATTCTCCTCTATTCTCCTCTCCTCTCCTCTATTCTCCTCTCCTCTATTCTATTCTACTATATTCTCCTCTCCTCTATTCTCCTCTCCTCTATTCTCCTCTCCTCTATTCTCCTCTCCTCTATTCTCCTCTCCTCTATTCTCCTCTCCTCTATTCTCCTCTCCTATCTCCTCTATTCTCCTCTCCTCTATTCTATTCTCCTCTATTCTCCTCTCCTCTATTCTCCTCTATTCTCCTCTCCTCTCCTCTATTCTCCTCTATTCTCCTCTCCTCTATTCTCCTCTATTCTCCTCTCCTCTATTCTATTCTACTCTATTCTCCTCTATTCTCTTCTCCTCTCCTCTCCTCTCTTCTCCTCTCCTCTCTTCTCCTCTATTCTCCTCTCCTCTATTCTCCTCTCCTCTATTCTCCTCTCCTCTATTCTCCTCTATTCTCCTCTATTCTCCTCTCCTCTCCTCTATTCTCCTCTATTCTCCTCTCCTCTATTCTATTCTACTCTATTCTCCTCTATTCTCTTCTCCTCTCCTCTATTATCCTCTCCTCTTTTCTCCTCTCCTCTCCTCTATTCTATTCTCCTCTATTCTATTCTCCGCTATTCTCCTCTCCTCTATTCTCCTCTCCTCTCCTCTATTCTATTCTACTCTATTCTATTCTCCTCTATTCTCCTCTATTCTCTTCTCCTCTCCTCTATTCTCCTCTCCTCTATTCTATTCTACTCTATTCTCTTCTCTTCTATTCCTCTATTCTCCTCTCCTCTCCTCTATTCTCCTCTCCTCTATTCTCCTCTCCTCTATTCTCCTCTCCTCTATTCTCCTCTCCTCTATTCTCCTCTCCTCTATTCTCCTCTATTCTCCTCTCTTCTCCTCTCCTCTATTCTCTTCTCCTCTCCTCTATTCTCCTCTATTCTCCTCTCCTCTCCTCTATTCTCCTCTATTCTCCTCTCCTCTCCTCTATTCTCCTCTATTCTCTTCTCCTCTCCTCTATTCTCCTCTCCTCTATTCTCCTCTCCTCTCCTCTATTCTCCTCTCCTCTATTCTCCTCTCCTCTATTCTCCTCTCCTCTATTCTCCTCTCCTCTATTCTCCTCTCCTCTATTCTCCTCTCCTCTCCTCTCCTCTCCTCTCCTCTATTCTATTCTCCTCTATTCTCCTCTCCTCTATTCTCCTCTCCTCTCCTCTATTCTCCTCTCCTCTCCTCTATTCTCCTCTATTCTCCTCTCCTCTATTCTCCTCTATTCTCCTCTCCTCTATTCTCCTCTCCTCTATTCTATTCTCCTCTATTCTCCTCTCCTCTATTCTCCTCTCCTCTATTCTCCTCTCCTCTATTCTCCTCTCCTCTATTCTCCTCTATTCTCCTCTCCTCTATTCTCCTCTCCTCTATTCTCCTCTCCTCTATTCTCCTCTCCTCTATTCTCCTCTATTCTCCTCTATTCTCCTCTCCTCTCCTCTATTCTCCTCTATTCTCCTCTCCTCTATTCTATTCTACTCTATTCTCCTCTATTCTCTTCTCCTCTCCTCTATTATCCTCTCCTCTTTTCTCCTCTCCTCTCCTCTATTCTATTCTCCTCTATTCTATTCTCCGCTATTCTCCTCTCCTCTATTCTCCTCTCCTCTCCTCTATTCTATTCTACTCTATTCTATTCTCCTCTATTCTCCTCTATTCTCTTCTCCTCTCCTCTATTCTCCTCTCCTCTATTCTATTCTACTCTATTCTCTTCTCCTCTATTCTATTCTCCTCTCCTCTCCTCTATTCTCCTCTCCTCTATTCTCCTCTCCTCTATTCTCCTCTCTCTCTATTCTCCTCTCTCTCTATTCTCCTCTCCTCTATTCTCCTCTATTCTCCTCTCTCTCTCTCTCCTCTATTCTCCTCTCCTCTCCTCTATTCTCCTCTATTCTCCTCTCCTCTCCTCTATTCTCCTCTATTCTCCTCTCCTCTATTCTCCTCTATTCTCTTCTCCTCTCCTCTATTCTCCTCTCCTCTATTCTCCTCTCCTCTCCTCTATTCTCCTCTCCTCTATTCTCCTCTCCTCTATTCTCCTCTCCTCTATTCTCCTCTCCTCTATTCTCCTCTCCTCTATTCTCCTCTCCTCTATTCTCCTCTCCTCTATTCTATTCTCCTCTATTCTCCTCTCCTCTATTCTCCTCTCCTCTCCTCTATTCTCCTCTCCTCTCCTCTATTCTCCTCTATTCTCCTCTCCTCTATTCTCCTCTATTCTCCTCTCCTCTCCTCTATTCTCCTCTATTCTCCTCTCCTCTATTCTCCTCTCCTCTATTCTCCTCTCCTCTATTCTCCTCTCCTCTATTCTCCTCTCCTCTATTCTCCTCTATTCTCCTCTATTCTCCTCTCCTCTATTCTATTCTACTCTATTCTCCTCTATTCTCTTCTCCTCTCCTCTATTATCCTCTCCTCTTTTCTCCTCTCCTCTCCTCTATTCTATTCTCCTCTATTCTATTCTCCGCTATTCTCCTCTCCTCTATTCTCCTCTCCTCTCCTCTATTCTATTCTACTCTATTCTATTCTCCTCTATTCTCTCTCTCCTCTATTCTCTTCTCCTCTCCTCTATTCTCCTCTCCTCTATTCTCCTCTCCTCTATTCTATTCTCCTCTATTCTCCTCTCCTCTCCTCTATTCTCCTCTCCTCTATTCTCCTTCTCCTCTCCTCTATTCTCCTCTCCTCCTCTCCTCTCCTCTATTCTCCTCTATTCTCTTCTCCTCTCCTCTATTCTCTCTCTCCTCTATTCTCCTCTATTCTCCTCTATTCTCCTCTCCTCTCCTCTATTCTCCTCTATTCTCTCTCTCCTCTCCTCTATTCTCCTCTCCTCTATTCTCCTCTCCTCTATTCTCCTCTCCTCTATTCTCCTCTCTTCTATTCTCCTCTATTCTCCTCTCCTCTATTCTCCTCTATTCTCCTCTCCTCTATTCTCCTCTATTCTCCTCTCCTCTATTCTATTCTACTCTATTCTCCTCTATTCTCTTCTCCTCTCCTCTATTCTCCTCTCCTCTATTCTCCTCTCCTCTCCTCTATTCTATTCTCCTCTATTCTATTCTCCGCTATTCTCCTCTCCTCTATTCTCCTCTCTCTATTCTCCTCTATTCTATTCTACTCTATTCTATTCTCCTCTATTCTCCTCTATTCTCTTCTCCTCTCCTCTATTCTCCTCTCCTCTATTCTATTCTACTCTATTCTCTTCTCCTCTATTCTATTCTCCTCTATTCTCCTCTCCTCTCCTCTATTCTCCTCTCCTCTATTCTCCTCTCCTCTATTCTCCTCTCTCTCTACTCTCCTCTATTCTCTTCTCCTCTATTCTCCTCTATTCTCTTCTCCTCTCCTCTATTCTCCTCTATTCTCCTCTCCTCTCCTCTATTCTCCTCTATTCTCCTCTCCTCTCCTCTATTCTCCTCTATTCTCTTCTCCTCTCCTCTATTCTCCTCTCCTCTATTCTCCTCTCTATTCTCCTCTCCTCTATTCTCCTCTCCTCTATTCTCCTCTCCTCTATTCTCCTCTCCTCTATTCTCCTCTCCTCTATTCTCCTCTCCTCTCATTCTCCTCTATTCTATTCTCCTCTATTCTCCTCTATCTCTTCTCCTCTCCTCTATTCTCCTCTCCTCTATTCTCCTCTCTCTCTCATTCTCTTCTCCTCTATTCTCCTCTCCTCTATTCTCCTCTCCTCTATTCTCCTCTCCTCTCCTCTATTCTCCTCTCCTCTATTCTCCTCTCCTCTATTCTCCTCTCCTCTATTCTCCTCTCCTCTATTCTCCTCTCCTCTCCTCTATTCTCCTCTATTCTCTTCTCCTCTCCTCTATTCTCCTCTCCTCTATTCTCCTCTCCTCTATTCTCCTCTATTCTCCTCTTCTCCTCTCCTCTATTCTCCTCTCCTCTATTCTATTCTCCTCTATTCTCCTCTCCTCTATTCTCCTCTCCTCTATTCTCCTCTCCTCTATTCTCCTCTCCTCTCCTCTATTCTATTCTCCTCTATTCTCCTCTCCTCTATTCTCCTCTCCTCTATTCTCCTCTCCTCTCCTCTATTCTCCTCTCCTCTATTCTATTCTCCTCTATTCTCCTCTCCTCTATTCTCTTCTCCTCTCCTCTATTCTCCTCTCTCCTCCTCTCCTCTATTCTACTCTATTCTCCTTCTCCTCTATTCTCCTCTATTCTCTTCTCCTCTCCTCTATTCTCCTCTCCTCTATTCTCCTCTATTCTCCTCTCCTCTATTCTATTCTCCTCTATTCTCCTCTCCTCTATTCTCCTCTCCTCTATTCTCCTCTCTCTCTCTTCTCCTCTCCTCTATTCTCCTCTCCTCTATTCTATTCTCCTATATTCTCCTCTCCTCTATTCTCCTCTCCTCTATTCTCCTCTCCTCTCTTCTCCTCTATTCTCTTCTCCTCTCCTCTATTCTCCTCTATTCTCCTCTCCTCTATTCTATTCTCCTCTATTCTCCTCTCCTCTATTCTCCTCTCCTCTATTCTCCTCTCCTCTATTCTCCTCTCCTCTATTCTCCTCTCCTCTCCTCTATTCTCCTCTATTCTCCTCTCCTCTATTCTATTCTACTCTATTCTCCTCTATTCTCTTCTCCTCTCCTCTATTATCCTCTCCTCTTTTCTCCTCTCCTCTCCTCTATTCTATTCTCCTCTATTCTATTCTCCGCTATTCTCCTCTCCTCTATTCTCCTCTCCTCTCCTCTATTCTATTCTACTCTATTCTATTCTCCTCTATTCTCCTCTATTCTCTTCTCCTCTCCTCTATTCTCCTCTCCTCTATTCTATTCTACTCTATTCTCTCTCCTCTATTCTCTCTCTCCTCTATCTCCTCTCCTCTCCTCTATTCTCCTCTCCTCTACTCTCTCTTCTCTCCTCTATTCTCTCTCCTCTCCTCTATTCTCTCTCTCCTCTATTCTCCTCTATTCTCCTCTCTCTCTATTCTCCTCTATTCTCCTCTCTCTCTCTATTCTCCTCTATTCTCCTCTATTCTCCTCTCCTCTATTCTATTCTACTCTATTCTCTTCTCCTCTATTCTATTCTCCTCTATTCTCCTCTCCTCTCCTCTATTCTCCTCTCCTCTATTCTCCTCTCCTCTATTCTCCTCTATCTCTCTCTCCTCTCTTCTCCTCTATTCTCTTCTCCTCTATTCTCCTCTATTCTCTTCTCCTCTCCTCTATTCTCCTCTATTCTCTCTCTCCTCTCCTCTATTCTCCTCTATTCTCTCTCCTCTCCTCTATTCTCCTCTCTATTCTCTTCTCCTCTCCTCTATTCTCCTCTCCTCTATTCTCCTCTATTCTCCTCTATTCTCCTCTCCTCTATTCTCCTCTACTCTATTCTCCTCTCCTCTATTCTCCTCTCCTCTATTCTCTCTCTCCTCTATTCTCCTCTCTCTCCTCTATTCTCCTCTCCTCTATTCTCTCTCTCCTCTATTCTACTCTCCTCTATTCTCCTCTCCTCTATTCTCCTCTCCTCTATTCTCCTCTCCTCTATTCTCCTCTATTCTCCTCTCCTCTATTCTCCTCTATTCTCCTCTCCTCTATTCTATTCTACTCTATTCTCCTCTATTCTCTTCTCCTCTCCTCTATTCTCCTCTCCTCTATTCTCCTCTCCTCTCCTCTATTCTATTCTCCTCTATTCTCTCTCCTCTATTCTCCTCTCCTCTATTCTCCTCTCCTCTACTCTATTCTCCTCTATTCTACTTCTCCTCTCCTCTATTCTCCTCTCCTCTATTCTCCTCTCCTCTATTCTATTCTCCTCTATTCTCCTCTCCTCTATTCTCTTCTCCTCTCCTCTATTCTCCTCTCCTCTATTCTATTCTACTCTATTCTCTTCTCCTCTATTCTATTCTCCTCTATTCTCCTCTCCTTCTCTTCTCCTCTCCTCTATTCTCCTCTCCTCTATTCTCTCTCTCTATTCTCTCTCTCCTCTATTCTCCTCTCCTCTATTCTCTTCTCCTCTATTCTCCTCTCCTCTATTCTCCTCTCCTCTATTCTCCTCTCCTCTATTCTCCTCTCTTCTCCTCTATTCTCCTCTACTCTATTCTCCTCTATTCTCATCTCCTCTCCTCTATTCTCCTCTATTCTATTCTCCTCTCCTCTCCTCTATTCTCCTCTCCTCTATTCTCATTCTCCTCTATTCTCCTCTCTCTCTATTCTCCTCTCCTCTATTCTCCTCTCCTCTCTTCTATTCTCCTCTATTCTCTTCTCCTCTATTCTCCTCTCCTCTATTCTCCTC